>NC_041390.1:478454638-478485691 GCF_002162155.2 Triticum dicoccoides | reverse complement strand
AGGAGGACAAGGAGGACGGCGGCGATCCGACGGGGAGGTCCGGCGACGGGCGACGTTGGCGACGGGATCGGTGCGCCGTTCTCGATGGGGGCGATGGCGTTCGGCGGTGACGTTCTCCTCCCACGACCCCGATCCAGTCGGGGGAGAGGGGGAGATATTATTGGAGAGAGGGGGGGAGTGTCGGTGGGGGTTTACGTCACGGGGGAGGAAGGGCCATATAGGCCAGATGGTTGGGCCGGCCTGGTGGCGAGCTGGGCCATTTGGCCCAGTTGGCCCGGGAGCCTTTTTTTCTTTCTTTTGTTTTTGTTTAGTAGTTTTTCCTTTCTTTTATTTATTTCTCTTTTCTGTTTTATTTAGTTTCCTTTTATTTTAGTTTTATAAAAATTATCACTAGTACCTACGTTAATACCTTTAAATGTACTACCGCCGCATTAATTTTCAACCCGAATTAAAATAGTTTAATATTTTATAAAATTCAAAAGGCATTTATTTTAATATTTAAACCTCTGTTTTAATTATTTTGAACACTTAAACCTTTTATTAAATTTAGGTTTCTTCACCATTATTACTTATGCATTATTTGACACAACCCGAATAATTTAGTTTTGATGTTCGAAAACTTTTGTGGTTTGCCATATTTTGAATTTGAATTTTGAATCCGTTTTGAACTAGCGTGAGGTTATCAACAGTAACTGTGGTGACACGGCATCATTAGCAGGGAATTACTTTAGCTTAATTATCCGGGCGTCACAATTCTCCTCCACTACCAGAAATCTCGTCCCGAGATTTAGGACCGGGAGTAAGGGGGAAAGGGCCTGGTTAGGTAATTCTAACGAATCTCCACGGTCTTGGTTGCTTTTCTCGAAGAGGTCAATCCATTACGTTGATGTCTTCATTTCTCTAGTTAGGCCATCATGATGAAGTAGGCATCCTTTCTTCAGGGTCTCCGTCGTACTTACGAAAGAATAAGGGGGTATACCGGAAGAATGGACCTCTGAAAGGTAGACTATCTGGTAGCTAACATCGGGGAAGGTGGCGGAAAGTAACTCTCGAACTGAAACTTAAGAAAATATCGAGAGTAAAGTAAGGAGGTACCATGAGAAGTTTCAAGCAGGTAGGCAATCGTTCGATGCCTGAAACAAAGTGTGAAAGGGGTCCAGAGCAACGGGAATAAGTATTGCGTATGATACCAGAATAGATTACTAGGATAGTGACCCCGTGAATTACATACGAAGTCAAGCGCGAGGAATAACTTTGGAAAATGGGGGTGTACAGGAGAGTCAGGTTTCGATCCTGTGGAACTGTGGGTTATGGGCCCACCATGTGGGATAAAAGTAGGAGGAGCGGTAACATCTTGCATGGTCATGATAGCAAGGCATGTCAGAGGGTAGTCTGTCGATTATGTCAGCAACGACGTCGATACCAAGGGCGAGGGACGAAGAGAACCATTTTCCTGCTCGTTGAACGAGGCGGACCAATAGGCAAAGTTCTCGTCCATCAGTGTTACCGAAATGTCATCAATAATGGTAACAGGGTCTTGCTGACAGAGTTGTACACCGAGGTGTTTACATAAGCAGGAGAATAATACTGCTTAGATTATATAGACCTCAAGAAAGGTTAAACCAAACAATGGAAAGGAAAATACGATTATCAAATTAAACAGAACAATGGAAAGGAAAATGTGTTTAAACACATATTTCAAGGGTATATCCTTCCCAAGGACAAGCAGAGCATGATATCCATGTCAGGATATAATGTAGAAAACTCTTTAGGTAGGGGAGAGAATTTTCATGACATTACCCATACAGCGGTGTTTGGATAATTGAGCAGGAAACATTTAGCAGTGGGCTTCAAATGTTCCTGTTGAAAATCGGAGCACCATAGACATGCTTCAAGATAGCATTGACATGGTCAACAGGTGAAGATCAGACTTTGGAAACAAAAGGATCCATCAGGAACAACTTATAGAATAAGTCTTACAATTTCCTCATGGAAGAATGGACAATATTGCTAAAAGGAAGAACTATAACAATAGGGCCTCCGGCCAGGTGGGCTAGGTATGACACCACCTTATCGGGTCATACAAAGACCAACGTTATAACTCTTGGAAATATGTTCCAACCATCATATATGACCGAGATTCAAATTTGACTGGTGTCAGGATACCTCAGACTCAGGATGCCTGAGAAGAAAAGGTGCAATACAATTTGATGAGATGACATTGTGAGATTCTCAGAAATGATCTATGGAAGTGAGCTCTGAAACAAGAGTTCATCAGTAAACCAAGGAGAGGATGAGGAGGTGGCTGATAGGCTCAGCAACAAATCATCGAGATTTCCAAAGGATGGATTTCCACAATTAGGTGAACAAGGAAATATCATTTGTCGGATCAAATGATATAATGATGTATGCTCGAGGGAAAACATAGACAACTGAACAATGATAGAAGGGTGCACCCAGGAATCTGGACTAGGTAGCACAATTAAAATTTAGCACGATAATGATATAGTCAACCAGGCTAGGAATGACTTGAAGGATTATTAAACTCGTAAGCAATGAAAATTACTTATAGTTATTGAATTGGAGTACAGACTCGATTCACTATCGGTGTCCTTGAGTGTCTAACTCAGAATTCGTGGAAAATTTTGGAATCAGTGAGAAATAATACTTGAAGAAGAACTCATAAGAAGTTATGCAGTTCCGTGATAATCTCGAGATACCAGAGGGGGTAATACTTGAAGACAGATCAAAGTAGAGGTTGGACTGGGGTATTGCTCTACAGAAGGCAAGCGCTTAAACTTGCACGCGAAATGGTATTTAATGGAGAACATGGTCCGAACCACGATTGCAAAAGGCCAGATCCCAGATATAAGACGAACTTATACCAAAGGAATAATTAATTTAAGAGAAGCTTTAATGATAAGATCTACATCGTGTCCATGGGCATGAACACAAAGTTCAAGGTCGACTCCCACTTCTCCAATGCATAACCTTTCATTCACTTCTCACTTTCGAAGAAGTTGTAGTGTTGAAATTTTATCTAGCAAAATACCAGAAGTGTATGACTCGTGAAAACTTTTGAGTTCACACATATTAAGGAAGGCATAGGTTCAACCCATCAGGGTATCGTGGAAATATATACCACAAGCTTCAATAGTAAATACCACCAGCTCGAAAGTTGAGCATGGTTGAGAAAGCAGAGGGTACAATTTACTAAAGGCATTATGTATCTGAGAGAAGGCCCACAAGGTTATTGAGTATGAAGGATGCTGTTGGATAAAACCCAACAAAGGATCTACCGGTCCATAATGGAGCTGATGTGAGTATCGGTACACGATCAGAGGACAAAACAAAGCAAGGGCTTTGAATTATAGAAACACTGACTAATCTAGAGCTCAAATGCAAAGGGATTATGATTTTCAAATCAAAGGATCAGAAGCTAATGCTCTGATTAAGGATGTATAATTTGAGTAAGCTTAGGGGTAAAATCGACATCAATTTGATTGGTCGAGATCCAACTCATGTTTAAGGCGATGTCCGAGCCAAAAGGATGAATCCTAGGATCTGATTGAGGATTGCGAGCATTTGCAACATATTGAATCAATGTGCTCAAAATGATAGTAACAAAGGATGCCCATAAGATTACTATACTTATGGGATTAACCATAATGCAAGCAAGCAAGAATTTCAAGAGCAATAAGCTGCTAAGGATTTTCGGAATATCGAATATTATTTCGAAGAACTTAGTGAAACACATAAACAACTGGGGATGGGATGATACTCGATAAGTGCGAGGAATTATCCATTGGGGTGTTCATGTGGGTAATGAACTGCAAGGCAGTAGGCACAAGGTATTCTCAGAACAATAGAGAGAATTTCCAGGGTATCTTGTAATAACAAGATCAATGGGATTGAAAGGACAAGTGTATGTAGTTATCCATAATAATATAACAGTGGTAGGGAATTTGCAAAGGCGGTGGGCACAAGGGTCTCGGGAAAACCTCGGAGAGTATCTTCCGAATCTTCTGGTGCAGCAAGCGATCATCTGGAGTGAGGGGCTCTCCGGGAGAAAGTCTTTCGAGAACCTAAAGTTAGTCCTTTTTGCAAAATCATTTAACCCGAATAGGGGAGAGATTAGAGTCCCAGAGTAAAGATCGAGGAGTAAAAGATCCTAATACCACCCAAATGGCGACGTGGGCCCGTAAGACACACAACCATGTTAGTAAAAAGTTTTGTAATGTCTAGACTCGACTTCGGCCAAGGAGTGTGGAAGGGGGATTCCTACAGGCAGTCGACTCTGATACCAACTTGTGACGCCCCCGAGTTGACCGTACACTAATCATACACGCAAACATGTACGATCAAGATCAGGGACTCACGGGAAGATATCACAACACAACTCTACAAAAAAAATAAGTCATACAAGCATCATATTACAAGCCAGGGGCCTCGAGGGCTCGAATACAAGAGCTCGATCATAGACGAGTCAGCGGAAGCAACAATATCTGAGTACAGACATAAGTTAAACAAGTTTGCCTTAAGAAGGTTAGCACAAACTGGGATACAGATCGAAAGAGGCGCAGGCCTCCTGCCTGGGATCCTCCTAAACTACTCCTGGTCGTCATCAGCGAGCTGCACGTAGTAGTAGGCACCTCCCGAGTAGTAGTAGTCGTCATCGATGGTGGTGTCTGGCTCCTGGGCTCCATCGTCTAGTCGCAGCAATCGTGTATAGAAAGGGAGAAAGGAGGGAGCAAAGCAACCGTGAGTACTCATTCAAAGTACTCGCAAGCAAGGAGCTACGCTACATATGTATGCATTGGTATCAACTGGAATAAGGCTATCATATGTGGACTGAACTGTAGAATGTCGGAATAAGAGGGGGATAGCTAGTCCTTTCGAAGACTACGCTTCTGGTAACCTCCATCTTGCAGCAGGAGAAGAGAGTAGATGGTAAGTTCACCAAGTAGCATCGTGTAGCATAATCCTAACCGATGATCCTCCCCACGTCGCCATGTGAGAGAGCGATCACCAGTTGTATCTGGCACTTGGAAGGGTGTGTTTTATTAAGTATCCGGTTCTAGTTGTCATAATGTCAAGGTACAACTCCAAGTCGTCCTGTTACCGAAGATCACGGCTATTCGAATAGATTAACTTCCCTGCAGGGGTGCACCACATAACCCAACACGCTCGATCACATTTGGTCGGACACACTTTCCTGGGTCATGCCCGGCCTCGGAAGATCAACACGTCGCAGCCCTACCTAGGCATAACAGAGAGGTCAGCACGCCGGTCTAAATCCTATGGCGCAGGGGTCTGGGCCCATCGCCCATTGCACACCTGCACGTTGCGAGGGCGGCCGGAAGCAGAACTAGCCCCCTTAATACAAGAGCAGGCTTACGTTCCAATCCGGCGCGCGCCGCTCAGTCGCTGACGTCACGAAGGCTTCGACTGATACCATGACGTCGACTGCCCATAACTGTCCCCGCGTAGATGGTTAGTGCGTATATGCCAGTAGCCAGACTCAGATCAAATACCAAGATCTCGTTAAGCGTGTTAAGTATTCATGAACGCCGACCAGGGCAAGGCCCACCTCTCTCCTAGGTGGTCTCAACCTGCCCTGTCGCTCCGCCACAAAACAACAGTCGGGGGCCGTCGGGAACCCAGGCCCACCTCTACCGGGATGGAGCTACCTGCCCCTTCAGCCCCCATCTCCGAACAGCATCATAAGTAATGTAATAGTATAAAGTATATAGCATATGCCCGTGATCACCTCCCAAAGTGATCACGGCCCAGTAGTATAGCATGGCAGACGGACAAGAGTGTAGGGCCACTGATGATAATCTAGCATCCTATACTAAGCATTTAGGATTGCAGATAAGGTATCAACAGTTGTAGCAACAATGACAGGCTATGCATGAGAATAGGATTAACGGAAAGCAGTAACATGCTACACTACTCTAATGCAAGCAGTATAGAGGAGAGTAGGAGAAATCTGGTGATCAAGGGGGGGCTTGCCTGGTTGCTCTGGCAAGAGAAAGGGGTCATCTTCAATGTAGTCGAACACACGGACACCGGCAGTAGTCTCGGAGTCTACCGGAAAGAAGTAACGGAGGGGGAACATAATAAATAACAGAGCAATCAGAGCAACACAAAGCATAACATGGTGATACGCGGTGCTAGGGGTGACCTAACGCAGTAGGAGGTGATACCGGCGAAGGGGGAAAACATCCGGGAAAGTATCCCCGGTGTTTCGCGTTTTTGGACCGGTGAACCGGAGGGGGAAAGTTGCGTGTTTGCTATGCTAGGGATGCGTGGCGGACGAACGGGCTGCGCATCCGGATTCGTCTCGTCGTTCTGAGCAACTTTCATGTACAAAGTTTTTTCATCTGAGCTACGGATTATTTTATATTCATTTTTAAAGATTTAATTCATTTTTAGAATTAACAGAATTAATTTAATTACAAAATGCAATTATGACGTCAGCATGATGTTAGGGTGATGTCAGCAGTCAACTAGACAGTTGACCTAGTCAAACTGACATGTGGGTCCCACTGTCATTGCCTAAGACTAACTAAGCAGGTTTAATTAGTTTAGTTAATTGATTAACTTAATTAATCGAATTTAATTAAGTTGATTAATTCTTTAATTAATTAATTAATTAATTTTTATTTATTATTTTTATTATTTTTATTTTTATATAAAAACGTTCTGTGGGCGGGGCCTACTTGTCATAGGCCCATGGTCATCCAGGGCGGGTCGTTAGCGGGTGCGGGCGGTGTGGCGCTGCGGGCACCCAAACCCGGCAGGGCGCCGGAGCGGGGGAGTCCAGTGGCCATGGCCCGGCCACTGCCGGAGCGGGGTCCAGCCGGTGGGCAGCGAGACGAAGGCGAGGGCGGTGTGACGCAAGCGGGAGCTGAGCTGCGGCGCGGGCAGGAGGGAACAGGGAGGCCGCGGCAGAGGGAGGCATCAGGGGCGAGGCGAGGAGCATGGGGTGTAGGCACGCGCGCTTCGGCACGGCCAGGAGGGGGCCGGCCACGGCGCGGGCGCATGGGGCGCGCGCAGCATGCGGGCGGCACAGGCACATGGCGGCGACAGGGGGTGCCGCGAGTGGAGGCGAGGCGGCTAGCCGTGCGGGCGAGGCGGGGAGGAAGAGGCCACGGCAGGACGGGCGTGGCCAGGTGCGGGGCGCGGCACCGCGGGGTTGAGGCCGAGCCCCGGGGGAGCTGGTCGCGGAGCGGCGGAGGCGAAGCAGGGGCGGCCGCGGTGGCGAGCAGCACGCGGGGGCTGCGGCTGAGGCCAAAGCGGAGCGCGCAGACGCGGGTGAGGCCGAACGCAGGACGGCGAGGCAGGCGAGCGCGAGGGAAGCAATATCAGCGCAGGCGAAGCAGTGGCGGGGGCGCGGTCGCGCGGTGAAGGAGGTGGCCATGGGCGACGGTCGTGGCTGGGCGCGCGGAAGCGCGAGCGCTAGCGAGAAGAGGGGCAGGGGAGGGAGGCCGAGCGGCCGTTGCGAGCGGGATGGCGCGTGTGGTAGTGTGTGGCGACGGAGAGCGGCATAGCGACCGAAGGGGAAAGAGGGAGGGGGCGCGGCTCACGTTCATTGCCGAGGACAGGGGCGGTGAGGCGCGAGGAAGCAGCCTGGGGAGGAGGACGAGGAGGACGGCGGCGATCCGGCGGGAAGGTCCGGCGACGGGCGACGTTGGCGACGGGACCGGTGCGCCGTTCTCGATGGGGGGCGATGGCGTTCGGCGGTGACGTTCTCCTCCCACAATCTCGATCCAGTCAGGGGAGAGGGGGGTGATATTATTGGAGAGAGGGGGGAGTGTCGGTGGGGGTTTATGTCACGGGGGAGGATGGGCCATATAGACTAGATGTTTGGGCCGGCCTGGTGGCCAGCTGGACCATTTGGCCCAGTTGGCCAGGGAGCCTTTTTTTCTTTCTTTTGTTTTTGTTTAGTAGTTTTTCCTTTCTTTTATTTATTTCTCTTTTCTGTTTTATTTAGTTTCCTTTTATTTTAGTTTTATAAAAATTATCACTAGTACCTAAGTTAATACCTTTAAATATACTACTTCCGCATTAATTCTCAACCCGAATTAAAATAGTTTAATATTTTATAAAATTCAAAAGGCATTTATTTTAATATTTAAACCTCTGTTTTAATTATTTTGAACACTTAAACCTTTTATTAAAATTTAGTTTTCTTCACCATTATTACTTATGCATTATTTGACACAACCCGAACAATTTAGTTTTGATGTTCAAAAACTTTAGTGGTTTGCCATATTTTGAATTTGAATTTTGAATCCGTTTTGAACCAGCGTGAGGTTATCAACAGTAACCATGGTGACGTGGCATCATTAGCAGGGAATTATTGTAGCTTAATTATCCGGGCGTCACAAAGACCATGAAGAAACTTATGCAGTAGATGAGTATTGATTAGTATCATTCCATGAATAAAGGGCATAGGGCCATCCTTCCATTATCCTTGTCCCATTTTGTAAAGTAAGTTAGGCGGCCACTACCATTGAGAAGAAACATAGATATGCCCCTTACAAAACTCTATGCTAGCTCCTTTGTTTTGTAGTATTGTGCTAAATTCTTTCCATCAACTGTTTGGATAACAATGTCCTAAGCAATTTGGATAAAAGTTAGCTGGAATGAACATGTATAACTAAATCTAAATGCATATATACTTCGAGGAGGAGTTCAATCCATACAGCTGCATTGTTGCTATTAAAATTTGAAAATCTCAGCTATATGGAAATTGATACTTCTTTTCAGGTCTCTGTGCTGATATCAGAATAACAGTTACAAAGAACTGAAATTTAATCATACAGTAAATATGCGACCAACATGCAGTTCTAATTTTAATTTGCTAGAGATTTTTAGTTTTAGTTTGCAAGAAATATACTTATATGGGTTTTGCAGAATTCTTTCCAAGCTTATGGGGTCGTGAATCTCATGGACGAGGACGTCACCGCTTCCGAACCTGGCCCATCCGTCCCAAGCGGGCTCGGTTTATGGGGTCGCACGCATCCAGTAGCTCAGGTGCTGACCCTGAGATGGAGATCCGAGCACTAGTCTCGATGGCCAGCGGACTCTACCCGTTGGCATGGGCGGAGGTGCTTAGCAGCCTTGTTGCGGTCCTCGAGAAGGTGAATGGCGGCGGCATTGTGTGCGACAAGGGGAGAATATGCTGAGATAGAAAGGGGAAATCATGACTAGGTCATTGATTGGTTAGTTCGCCAACCATTCTCGTCGGACGAGAAGCGGGCTTCTCGTTGGGCATGGGTCAAAGAAAGAAATGATGTTATTTGTTGCAACCGGGGACCATACGCCAAATAGAATTGCATGAGGTTATGTAATCTTTGTCATTTGGACTGTAATGACATGTACCCTTTGCTTGGTGAACTCCTATGACTTGTACCCTTAACATTTGAACTCATTAAGAACTTGGTGTTGTATGTCATATCAAGTAACCAAGTGTTGTACTCCATTAAATTTATTTTGTGTTTTGGTCTATGTCATCTTAAACCCGTATATTCATGTAGGATGGACATTCGATCCATGACTATGAACATAGCGTGTGAGAAGGTCGTGTCGGAGCGACACTGTTGCTTGAAGAGGGAATGTGAAGCATGGTTGAAGAGTTGTGATGAGGCAAATGCGGCCACGAAGGATTTCAGCAAGTATCACGTTATCGAGGAACCTTCTAATGCTAAGGAGAAAAAGCTTTCTGAAAGCTTGTGAACGAGAAAGAGAGGATGCTTGATGAGCTACAAGACCAGGAATATGCTTGCAGACACGCTTTGGCAATTGAGATTGCGTTCAGTGCAAGCAAAGAAGAATTCCGTGAGATGGACTTGAGGGAACCGACTGAGTGAGTCCTGGACTAAGGGGTCCTCGGGCGTCCGGCCTGTTAGCCATGGGTCGGACTGATGGGATGTGAAGACATGAAGACCGAAGATTGTGCCCGTGTCCGGATGGGACTCTCCTTGGCGTGGAAGGCAAGCTTGGCGACTGAATATGTAGATTCGTTTCCTTTGTAACCGACCTTGTGTAACCCTAGATCCTCCCAGTATCTATATAAACTGGAGGACTTAGGCCAGGAAGGACAGATACTCATTACCATAGTCATACAGGCTAGACTTCTAGGGTTTAGCCATTACGATCTCGTGGTAGATCAACTCTTGTAATACTCATATCCATCAAGATCAATCAAGTAGAAAGTTGGGTATTAACTCCATAGAGAGGGCCCGAACCTGGGTAAACATCGTGTCCCCTGTCTCCTGTTACCATCGACCTTAGACGCACAGTTCGGGACCCCCTACCCGAGATCCGCCGGTTTTGACACCGACATTGGTGCTTTCATTGAGAGTTCCACTATGCCGTCGACGAAGGGCTCGATGGCCCCTTCAATCGTCGATAGTGACGCTGTCCAAGGAGAAAGCTTCCTCCCTGGGCAAATCTTTGTGTTCGGCGACTTTGCACTGCGGGCCAACTCATTTGGCCACCTGGAGCAGATCGATAGCTACGCCCCTGGCCATCAGGTCAGATTTTAGAGTTTGAACTATGTTGCGGACATCCGTGGAGATTTGATCTTCGCCGGATTCGAGACCGCGGCGACCGCTCCCGGTCACCTTGACAAACATGACCTAAATCTGTCATCAGATTGCATCCAGGAGATAGCTCCTATGACCACTCCGGCCTTAGATCCAGAGCACACTGCGGCATCCAAGGATTGGAGGTTCAACCCCACCACGGAGGCCATAGATTCTCCGGTGTTGGAGGCGCACATGGACTTAACCTCACGCAATACTCGTGTCACCGGAACTCCGGACTCTTCTCGGGTATAAGTTCCGAACCATGCGAGTCCGCGGATACCGAACTTGATCACTTATCGATCTTCGAGTTCAGTGCCGCGGACATCTTCCAGCACTCGCCCTTGGGCGATGTGCTGAACTCATTAAAAAACTTCTCCTTGGTGGGGGACTCACATCGGAACTATGTACGGTTCGAACTAGAGGCTGATGATGGAGAATTTTGCTTCCCACCCGCCACCCACTTCATAGCGACTGTCGAGGACGTAACCGACATGCTTGACTACGGCTCCAAAGACATCATCACTACAGACGATGATGCCGACAAGGAGAAAGGCCAAAACCCGCCATTCATTGGATGATGGACGACCACTCCCTCCTATGATGTATACATGGTGGACACGCCTGAAAAAACTAACGACGATGACATAGAGGATCCAGTTGAGGATAAACCTCCTGAGAGACAGCCCAAGCGCCAGCTTCCTCGATGCCGCTCTAAGTCACGTCGTTCCAAAGACTGCAATAGAGGCACCGAAAAAATAATACTCCGAACGATGCCAAAAACAACGAAGATCCCGTCAAGGTAACCTCCGAATAGGAGGAACAGGAAAATGGGCAAGTTAGCCCTGATGAACAGGCCATACAGAGAGACTCGGAGGACAGTAATTATCTTCCGCTCTCCGAGGAAGAGGAGAGCCTCGGCAACGAGGATTTCATTGTGCCTGAAGAACCTATCGAACAGGAGCGCTTCAAATGCCGGCTAATAGCCACTGCAAGAAGGCTGAAAAAGAAGCAGTTGCAGCTTCAAGCGGACCAAGATGTGCTCAATGATAGATGGACCAAAGTCCTGGCTGCTGAAGAATATGGCCTTAGTGGCCCAGCCAAAAGCTACCCGAAGCATAGATTGCTACCTCAGTTCAATGACGAGGCGCTTGAGCCCGTACCATCATCGCACAATGCGGTAGGCCGATCACAACTTGGTCTAGATAAAGCAGCAACTCAAGCCGAACACCAGATCGCCCTCCCTCGCTGTAAAGGCAAGAATAAAACAGCTAGGGGTTGTACATACGACCTTCGATAGGACTTGGAAAGTAGAGCAGCACACGCAAGATCGATCTACGAATCGTGAGGACGTGCCTCGACACGCGATGACGGCTACCTATTCGGACGTGACAAACCTAACCACGCCCGGGCTGAAAACCGCAAATGGACTCCATCGAAGGTACGCTGCAGTGTGGCCCAACATAGAGGCACCACACACCCTCTTTGCTTCACAGACGAAGTAATGGAGCATGAATTCCCAGACGGGTTCAAACCCATAAATATCGAATCATACGACGGAACAACGGATCCTGCAGTATGGATCGAGGACTTCCTCCTACATATCCACATGGCCCACCGAGATGACCTTCATGCCATCAAATACCTGCCACTAAAACTCAAAGGACCAGCTCGGTACTGGTTAAACAGTTTGCCAAAAAATTCTATTGGCAGCTGGGAAGATTTGGAGGACACCTTTCGCGACAACTTCCAAGGAACATATGTCCAGCCACCAGATGCCGATGACTTAAGTCACATGGTCCAGCATCCCGGAGAGTCAGCCAGGAAGCTCTAGACTAGGTTCTTAGTTAAAAAGAACCAAATCGTCGATTGTCCGGATGCGGAAGCCCTTGCGGCCTTCAAACACAGCGTCCGGGATGAATGGCTTGCATGCCACCTCGGTCAAGAAGTACCTAAATCCATGACAGCTCTTACCGCTCTAATGACCCGCTTTTGCGTGGGAGAAGACAGTTGGCTTGCTCGTAGAAGCAACAACGCCAGCGACTCAGGCACTTCCAAAATCCGAGACGGCAATGGCAAGCCACGACAAAGCAAACATAACAGTCGCAATGATAATGAAAGATCACGCGACACAGCGGTCAACGCCGGATTCAGCAATCCCAAATCCGGTCAACGGAAAAATCCATTCAAGGCGAACCGAGACGGACCATCCAACCTAGACAGGATATTGGACCGACCCTGCCAGATTCACGGCCACCCCGATAAACCAGCTAATCATACCAACAGAAGTTGTTGGGTCTTCAAGCAAGTAGGCAAGCTCAACGCCGAACACAAGGGGAGGAGGCCGCCAGGAGATAGGGACGACGGAGAGGTTCACCAACCAAATACCGGGGGTCAGAAGCAATTTCCCCCCAAGGATTGGCCAATCCCGGAGCAAAAATAGCAGTTCGGCTTCTGCCGCCCACCTCATATACCCACAAAATTTGTACTGCGCATACATCACTACGCACTCAAGATACCATGGGCATTGGCGGAAGCACAATACGGACAAGCCTGCAAGCATTCCCGTAACATTTTTATCTACTTTATTTTTATTTCTTTCTTCATTATCTCTTAAAAACAGGTGACACAAAGGACTAACATCTAAAACTGACTCTACCGGAGTTTGGATCCGTACGCTCACCTAAGGGGCTACTTCCGTCAAGGATTCCCCTCGCCGAGGACAGGCGGCGCAGACGTGCGACAGGAGGTCCAAAATAACTTTTTTGTAGACCGCACTCTTTATTTTGAGCCTGTAATATGCCTTTTTCCTCTGCCTTCGACCCCGGGCATGTCAAATAGCCGGGGTTGTGGTCTTTATATATATAAAGTAATCATTGGCATATCGCTCAGGTCCCAGTAAACATTATCCGAATTAATCATTCATGTCTTTTCGCCAATGAATATGGCTCCTATGGTTGTTTCATAGATATACCTCGGCATAACCTGCCAGGGGCTCGGCATGGGAACAAATGAGTTGCCAACAAAGTTCGAACAGCTTTACAGTGTACTTCGGCATCGTGAGTTTGGCCTTATATGCATTAGCTCCGAATCATGTCTTGGGTCAATGGTTGGGTTGCCCGGCTCCTGTGCTTGCTACCTTACGTTCCGCTCTATCGGCTAGGGTAGTAAAGGGAGAACTACTGCAATTGTGCTTCCGGTTCATCTGGGCAAGCACCTCAGTAAAGAAAGCCAAAAACCGACTGTCATGATGCTGCGAGAGCTGGTCAACCACTCGACGACTTATCGGAATCTATCGCGATTCCCTTCGTATCACACGAAGGACCCTTTTTTCTTCAGGTCATATATGTAACGCACCATATTGGAATAAGTTGTACACATACCAGGGGCTATATCATAGCCCCCCCCCCTATAAAACTCCTATGGCTAAGTGAAAGTGTTAACGCCCTATACTCTGATTGCCTGGTTTGCCGCATTATCACCTCCTTCATGGAACAAGATGTTGGGTCAAGAGTGATCACATGCTTTTCCGAACACCCCCGTACTTCCTACGAGGGGGCTGAAGCCAACGACTGGAAAACTTTCAGATTATATTAGAACGGCCGCACAGGAGGAACACAAGCTTTCAAGCAAAACATAAAAATAGATTAACTATAAAATTGTCTTTTACAATTCCCATACACCTCACTCAAATATTATGTCTTTCGAGCACTGACCCTCTATTAAGCAGGCGGCCTCTAAGACGTTTTCAAAATAATGCTCCGGTGCGTAACGGTCCTTGACCTTGTGTGGACTCTTTGCCGCAACTTCGATGGCCTTCATCTTCCCCCAGAATGTCTTGACTCGGGCAAAGGCCATCCATGCACCCTCAATGCACACCGACCGCTTCACAGCGTCGATACGTGGCACCGCATCAACAAGCCGATGCACCAAGCCGAAGTAGCTATTCAGAATAGGCTCAGTTGGCCACAACCGGATTATGATGTTCTTCATGGCAGAGTCGGATATCCTATGAAGCTCGGCCCATTGGGACATCTGTTCATTTAGCAACAGAGGGCGCTTCGATGCGCCAAATTGTGACCAGAAAAGCTTCTCCATTGCATACCCCTCTCGTGCTTGGTAAAACTGCGCCGCATCAGAAGAACTCTTCGGCAAGTCTTAAAACTCGTCCGGAGAACTCCACACTTGGTTAAGCTGAGCATAGTTCGGATCACCGAACTTAGTCTATAGCAAAAAGGGCTTACCGGCCGCAAATCTCCCCAGCTTGCCGGATCTCCTCACGGGCTGCTCTGGATTCAGACCGTGCTTCTCTCACCTCTTGTAAGGCCCTGTCAAGTTCAGTCGTTTTGGCTTCATTTTCCTTCTCAAGAAGTTCACAGCGGCTAGCAACATTTTTTAATTCGAGTGCCATCGTGGATATCTTCTCCTCGTCTTGGCGCCGAGCAGCTTGTTTGGCTTTTAACTCAGTCGATGCCTTTTCGGCAGCCGCGTTACTAAATTGGGCCTGCTCCTTGGACCGGGCCAGCTCTGCCCGAAGAGTTTCAATGGCGGCAGCACCATCTGCAGCCATGCATATTCCAGTATATAACCTTCAGCATCATGCTTATATCACAAGAATGTATGTGAAGGGACTGACCCAAATACATACCTTGCGACTCGTCAAGACGCATATTGATTAACGCAATGTCATCCCCTGCCACATCAAGCTTCCACTGCAGCTCGGCAATATCTGTAGTTTGGGAAGTAGCCAGGGGGAAGCAGCCTATGTTCCAATTAATCAGATTAGTCCTTGAGTATTTCTTCTTGATCCTCCGTTCGCCTCCCATGGGAAGCCAACCCGAGTCTCAGGGGCTACTACCTATACACAGGTGCATCTTTGCAAATAAAATATAGCTGAAAACATTACATTACAAACCTCGAAGCCTCTTAGCAGGCTCATGAAGGCTTCATTCAATCCGCTCTTCGCGGACAGAATCTTCTCAACCACCGTACCCATCAAGGTACGCTCTTCCCCCGAGACAGATGCTTTTCGTAGCATATCCCTCAAGATATCCGGCGCTGCCGGGTCTCCGGAAGCTGCTGAAGGAGCGCGACCATCCTTTGAAGGAACCCGTTCACCCGTCTCCAGAATCATCGTTGGCTGAAAACCGAACAGTCCGGGGCCTTCATTATTGGCCCCCGAATCCCAAACGATTGGAGGTCCACCTTCGGGTACTGCCTCCTTCATCCCATGCACCGCTTGTTGATCAAGAAGAACCCTCCGAGATGACACTTCGGAGTCGTCCGCCTTATTGGGCGAGGAGGTCGAGGGAGGCGTCTCGCTTTCCATCATCTCTGGGAGGAGATCTCCCGAAGAAGAGGATTGCCCAGAAAAACTGTCATGGATTTGTCACGGCGTTGTCCTTAGTGTCAGGACTTAGTCGTGAGGCCAACGCATCTATGTGGTAGCTTGAGATGGGCGAGCGGAATCGAGAGACGCGACACAAGACAGGGATTTAGACAGCTTCGGGCTCCGGGAAACATCATCCGGTAAAAACCCTACATGCTGTTTGAGGCTAGGTCTCATTATCATCACGAGGGAGTCGCCGTAAACCGGCTCTCCTCTTTGTGTCTAGCCCTAAGATTGTTTCTTCTTACTTCTAGCTTGTCCCTCTTTGGGGAGCCCTGCCCCTCCTTATATATGTTGAAGGGGCGGGTTACATGTGGAGTCCTATTAGGATTAGGACTAGTCTCCCTTCTAATACAAACCGGATACAAGTCCGGGTCTTCCTTGTAAAGTAAATATTCCTCACGCCTTTCCTTTTAAACCGGCCCACCATAGTATGAACCGGCCTTCATGAACCGCCCGTTGGGCCACCAGGTCTTGTCGCTCCTCGCACCCACCTGCCGGGTTACCAATAAGTCGTGAACCGGCAGGTCCAAACGGGTCGCCCGGTGAATCGCCAAGTGCCAGCGGGGTCTTCAGATAAACCGCCAAGTCCGACCGGGTTAAACTTCCGGCCGGTTTACGCCGCGGGGTATATCCCCGAAATTAGCCCCCAATTTAATTTGGATTTATCCATGTTAAACTGATCCTGTAAAACAAATACAAGAACAAATTTGACAGACTATGCTCCAGGTTAAGAATTCTTGAAAACCGGCATCTGATGATTCTGAAGTCTTTGTCATTTCCTTCTTCTAGAAAATCCGGGTCAATAAACCAGCTTCATACTCAAATTGCTGACGTTGGTTTCTCATAGAAAAATATTGTGAAAAATAATCCACTTGAGTCGGCTTCCAAAGCGCCGGTTTAAGAAATATTGGTCTTTGAAATACTCATCTGATATTCAACCGGTTTGAAGATGTAAAAACTTGCCGGTTTAACATTACCAAAATGGCCGGGTTATAAAACTGATAATTCCGGATTATGACCGTTTATAGACGCCGGGTTATGATTGTTGATGACGCCGGGTTGCAGCCACAGGGTCGTAATGATTAATTGGTGACATCGGGTCAATCTGGTTTGCTCAAAACTAAGAATTTGAAAATATTTCTCCTTATATGCATATTACCTGTAGCCCCCAAGTCTTGAGCAGAACAAAGTGATGGTTTAAGACTTGCTTCAATATGAATACTGCATCGGATGAAGAAATCCCTGTTGTTCATCCCAGTCACGAATAAAAACTGAACACTCCATATTATGTAGCCCCCAAGTGTCGGGTTGTCATGCTTGCAGCAACCTGGGACTTGTAATTGCCTGATGCTCAAAAAACTTCAACCAGTGTAGCCCCCAAGGGCCGGGTCATTATGCAATAATAAGCTGTGACTTTTGAAAATATGATCATGTAGAATGTAACAACAACGTGTAACCCTCAAGGGCCGGCTCAATAAGATAATTATTGAGCTGGGACTTTATATATACTTCAATGAACATAACATCTTATAATGTAACTTCCATCGTAGGGCTTGAACCCACGTCCACAAGGTCAAGAGCTTTGTGTTTTACCAACCGAGCAATGAACCCTTTAATATAATGGATTAAGTCTTGTATACCTTGAATGTTTGACAGGAGCAATTGGTAGCCCCCAAGGGCCAACTCATTATAATGTGATGAGTCGGGTCTTCAATAATATGAGCGGAAAATTACTTTGCATTAGCCCCCAAGTGTCATGGTGCATGCTTGCAGCGACATGAGACTTGCATGTAATCTCAATTTGAATAATGTAGCCCCCAAGTGCCGGGTCGTGAGCCTGCAGCGACTCGGGACTATTCCTTCCATTGTAGAGTAAATCATATCCTTTGATAAAATAATATCCAGTGTGCTAAAGCGACTTTGAAAACCTCAATAATATCGGTTATTAATAAAAATCCAGCCATGTTGGCTATTCAAGATAATATAATCCGGTATGAAAACCATATTCATTCAATATCATAATGAAAATTCAGCCAAGTTCGGCTATTTGAATAATATAACCCAATGATTTATAAGCGCATGATTCCAATGTCGCAACCCAAATATATACTGGTGACTTATATTCAAAAGCCAGGCCGGTTTAATAAACGCCGACGATTTATAATCATGCTTTATTCAACCTGTTTCTGCATACAACAAGTTTAAAGTGTCCTGGCGGTTTACCGCCGGACGGGTCATAATGCCCAACATATAACCTGGGTTTATAACCAAGGCTGCACTTAAGAACAATCAAATATGAAATATATCATACCTGTGACATTGAATCACCTCGCTGGTTTACCAACTTTCTGTAGTAAGGGTGATAGTCCCAATCTTGAGTACTGATAACTCCTTCCATATTGTGTCGGTTTATGATAAAACCGCACCGGGTTATGATAGACACCGGATTATCCATATATAATACTGGCGACATGTAGTCGAACCAGACCGGATTAATAATCGCCGGATTATAATTGGTCACGTACTGACAATTTGTAATTGAAAGTCAAGTCAGGTTTAATGAACGCCGGTTTACTCCATAATAGGATGATAATAGAAAATCAAACCGGGCAGATGGCCCCCGGATTAGGACTTGACCGTGTTCCGTCGATTTGTAATTGATAGTTGAACCGGATTAAAACGTTGTCGGTTTAAAAAACGCAACAAAAATCAAATAACAGTTATGAAAAAAAATATGGAAGCCAAGGCAATGATAAAAACCGTTTGCAAAAATATGCTATACTGAGCTGATCAGATGGTATTACCATGGTCGGACAGGATCAAGGCCCCCAATAGGAGTGACAATGATTCAAGTCAGCCAGGTCCCCAAATGATTCGTGGCATATATGCCAGATCAAGAGGCGTGGCAATGGTTCGGGTTCGACCATGCCCCCAAGTGATTTTGTGGCCTTAGGCCGACCAAGAGGCGTGACTGGTTCAGACTTGACCATGTCCCCAAATGATCTGGTGGCTGTCGCCTATCAAAGGGTGTCGCGTTGGTTCGGACACGACCAAGGCCCCCAGTGATATATAAAAAACAAATGTCAAGGGGTAAACCGGAGTCCGCTTTTAAAAACAGAGCCACTCCATGTAACCACGCATGATAAGAAAGACAGAGACCCCGCTTTATGAAGCAGAAGCCCCCATGTGATCAATAATATGTTAGGCCAATAAGGCAGGATACCCATGTTTGAACCGCGCATCATGGCAGCAGGTCCTCTTCGGTAATTTTTAACTTTTTGCAAGAGATAAATTCTTCTTGAGCCGGGATCTTGAACCGGATATGGAGAGCTTCAAAGCTTTGTGGGAGACATCTTCCCCTTGAACCGGATATTAAACCGGAATCCTTCTTTTTAAGCCGGAAATTTTCTAACGGCCTTTAAATTTGCACCAATATGGCGGTTTAGGGTCCTGCATTAGACAACTTTGCAAACCGGAGTAATTGCTCTTTTTTAAAGAAGGCAATATACAATATAAAATATATTAGATGGATTTCACCTGATATATCATGCCAGGGGTTATTCATCGTGGTGTTGATGATCACCATGGTAAAGCTGAAATTAATGACGGCCGAGTTGGCCGCGGCGTTGTAAACTGGTGCGGACGAGTGGATCAATCGTAGGCACGGTAATCCGTTCAACAGCAAGCTGGTGCAGACGCTGGTGCATGATGATGCTAATGCACACTCCATATGCACAACATGGCACTACCTTTATAATAAATTCTTGTCCTGCACACAAAAGTATACAGACCAAAGTAATTGCTTTTTGACAAAAACAATGTGTGCTAATAAACTTAGATGGATATCACCTGATGTTTGCAGATAGCAAACGGCTTTGGATGACGAATGATCCGTTCACCGCAACAGAGGCGGCGGCTTAACCCACTGCATCGGTCGGCTCAGACGGACCCTCCGGGTCATGTTTGACCCTCTCTTTTTTTTTGGTAGATAACTTCATATCCAAAGTATGCTATCAATGACTGTGCTGCCGTTCTGTCTGTCATTGCTGCTGTCCTTAACCCGGATATCTCGCGCGGCTGCATGCCTCCAAGGGCTTCGGCAGTTCGATGCCCGATCCATACGGCAGATAAGTGGGCAGCAAAACCAACTGGAGAGCAGCGTTGTTTTAAAGCGGCAGCAATGTGCGGCGTAACCTGGCCACGGAGGCAACGGCGGACGGTGAGGCAAACCACAGCAGAAGCAAACATGAGCAGATTCTCTTCTTCTAGATGAACATGAGCACATTCTGACGACTTGTTGCTGTTGTGAATCGGCCGTGACAGCCGGATTGACAGAGGTAGCGGCCCAAAGTGAAGGCATGTCACAGCTGCAGAAACCAGTGAAGGCGACAACGGCTCGACAGCAGTCGGCAGAATCAGATGCTCCGGTTCGATGCATGATCCATGCGGGCTGCAGCAGTGAACCGGTGCTAGCCTGAGCAAGCCAGATCACGGCCTCGGCGGTTCAAAAGCGCAACTGCAGCTGAGGAGGCCCGCGGAGGTGCGACCAACGACAACCCGTGGGAACCCGCAGCATCACAGGGCAAAGGACGATGACCCGCAGTGACGCCGGTGAGTCAGCGGGAGGAAACATGGTGGGCGCTGCAGTTAACCCGGCGAGGTGGTTTGTAGTGGAGGATGCGGCTTGCAACAGAGGAATCAGACCGGCGAGATGACCCCGCAGAGAGCAAACCGGAGCAGAGGGCGCATGCAGCCCGGGGGAACCTGACGGTTCAACGACCCACGACCGGGTGGAGCGGTAGCAAAAGGGCGAGGCGACGCCGGTCTTCGATGGGAGCAACAAAGCGGTGAGGCGGGGCCGCAGCCACAGCAGCAGGTTGGAGAAGCGCCGACATGGAGGGGCCGCGGCCGAGCAATGGTTGGAGTCGCACCCGGTGATGGTGGCTCGAGTGGAAACGGTGGCCAAGTCCCAGTCCGTAGCCTCATCCAGTTCTGTCGACGGCCGCTCAGAGACGAAGATTGAATCCGCATTGACGTGCGGTCATAGCGTGCCCTGATGGATCTTTCTTTTCCTTAGTATTCACATGCTAAAATCCCGTAGTAGCTTTCCTTCTTTAATTCTTGACTCGTAGTAAATTCCTTGTATGCACGTAGTAATCATAGCTGATAAAAGAAACACCGATTTGGCTTCCGGTGATGTACTAGTCGAAGGTACACTAGTACTGTATTGAAACCATTGGGATTGATGCTTGATATGATGGAAAACTTTTTAACTTATCCACAGCCTCCGCCCTTATGGCCTTTGGTTTCCGCGCTGGGGAGTAGCACTAATAATCCCGGTTGATGCCTTCGGGAATTTGAATTGTATCTAATCAACCAAAAAGGTTTCGGACAAATTGACTGTCTCGGCAACTCGGGCGAATCCCTTTTGCCCTTGGCTTCTTGCGGCGGTTCAACGGAGTAATCCGGACATGATGGATCGCCCGGTCGCGTGTGACAGTGTACACAGAGGCAACCCTAATTTCTTTTCCTTGACTTGAAAATCTCACAGATCGTAAAATCTGATATGATGAACTCAAAGTTGATGCAAACTCTTCTGAGCTGATTCTTTCTTATCCGGAAAATTGCGAATTCCTTGATCCCTGTGAGAGATCCCTCCAAGAACTCAACACCACTATGTGCAAGCCCCACGGTGGGCGCCAGCTGTCATGGATTTGTCACGGCGTTGTCCTTAGTGTCAGGACTTAGTCGTGAGGCCAACGCATCTATGTGGTAGCTTGAGATGGGCGAGCGGAATCGAGAGACGCGACACAAGACAGGGATTTAGACAGCTTCGGGCTCCGGGAAACATCATCCGGTAAAAACCCTACATGCTGTTTGAGGCTAGGTCTCATTATCATCACGAGGGAGTCGCCGTAAACCGGCTCTCCTCTTTGTGTCTAGCCCTAAGATTGTTTCTTCTTACTTCTAGCTTGTCCCTCTTTGGGGAGCCCTGCCCCTCCTTATATATGTTGAAGGGGCGGGTTACATGTGGAGTCCTATTAGGATTAGGACTAGTCTCCCTTCTAATACAAACCGGATACAAGTCCGGGTCTTCCTTGTAAAGTAAATATTCCTCACGCCTTTCCTCTTAAACCGGCCCACCATAGTATGAACCGGCCTTCATGAACCGCCCGTTGGGCCACCAGGTCTTGTCGCTCCTCGCACCCACCTGCCGGGTTACCAATAAGTCGTGAACCGGCAGGTCCAAACGGGTCGCCCGGTGAATCGCCAAGTGCCAGCGGGGTCTTTAGATAAACCGCCAAGTCCGGCCGGGTTAAACTTCCGGCCGGTTTACGCCGCGGGGTATATCCCCGACAAAAACTCTGTGCCGAACTGTAAAAATACACAGGCACATTACGTATATCTTCGGTAACAGGAAAGAAGAAGGACGCTATCAAAGCACCCCGGATTCACTTACGGTTTGGTTGAGGGCTTGTCCTCAAGACGGAGCTGTTCACTGGCGTCGCCTTCCAATCCCGAGCCGCTCGATGGTAGCATCTTGCCTCTCTTAGGAGACCGCCCCTCCAAACCTTCAGAGGCGGCCCTGTTCTTCCTGAAGGGAGAAGGGATACTGGCTTCTCTTTCACCTTCGTCTTCGGGCGAGGAAATGTCGATTTCTCCAGACTCGGCATCTAATTTACCTCCGGAACAAAGGTCACCCGGGTCTTCTCACTCTCCACCTTCCCTCCCCTGCCTGTGCCTGATACAGTGCCGGTGCCAGCATCCTTGTTAACACGGGGTATGCTGAGTCTTCGGGAAGAGGGGCTGGACACCTAATCCGTTCCGCTTTCTTTATCTAGCCCTGGAAAAAGATGGTTTGCTCAGTGTCTTACCACAGAATATCTGATTATGAGGTGTTCGGCGGACGAGTACTTACCGGGGTGTCCGGATGGTTACAGTCTAAGCCGGTATCTTCGGTGGTGTCCGCCCATTGTTTTCGTCTCCCGAAGAATAATTTCCACATTCCTTCGTGCGTAGTGCCGAAGAAGTGCTGAAGAGTCTGTGGACCTTCTGGGTTAAACTCCCACAGGCGGAGAGGCCGTCGCTGGTGTCGGCGTTCTGGGAACGGGGGTCCCTAGACTTGCCTGCCTGCGGCGTGGCTCGAGTGGGGGCCCAGTGCGGCCCAGCTTCATCAGCTCAAGCTCAAGACCCTCGCAAGGGGCCAAGCCTTGCGGGGTGGACGACAAGAGGCTTCCTCAGGAGCAGCCTCATCAGGCAGCTTGCGAGGAGGCAGAGAGATCATGGCAGGGGTGCCTCGCGAGGAGCCCGTGACGCAAGCCATGATGATCGAGATTAGGCGGGCGCCTGGCGGGCGCCGGCCTACGCAGTGTCCTTGTTTCCCCTTTGGTGCAAAGGGAGCAAGCACAGGCCAAGGCGTCGGGCAAAGGTTACCATTCCAGTGCAATGAGACCAAGACCAGCAGAACGGCAGGACGGAGGTCACCATGGAGCCAACACAGCGTCATCACCAGTGCATTTGGCAGCCGAAGGCCACCTTTGGTCAGGATAACTTGTACTAGATGTTCCCCTTCAAAATGGCCAATTGTTGGCGCCGTTCCCGCTCATTATTTGGGAAGAGGACCAGGGCCTCTATAAATAGGATTAGCCCCGAAGAGGAAAGAGGAGGGAAAAAGAGAGAGAGAAGAGAAAGAGAGAGGGAGATCCAGACCGAGTAGAACACACCGCACCAGCTCAAGAACACCTTTCGCGAGGCTGTTCTTCCCCTGTATTGTTCATCATCAGCCCCTGAGGCAATCCACTACACCACACACTGGAGTAGGGTATTACACCACATCGGTGGCCCGAACCAGTATAAACCTCGTGTCCCTTGAGTGTTCTTCTTTCTAGCCTAGATTTCTTGCGAGCCATAGAAGCGCGAGTCGGTAGGGGAAAGATCTCCATGCGCACCCCAGAGTTCGAACCTTAAGGGTCTGCGAGAACCCAAAATCTGACATTTGGCGCGCCAGGTAGGGGTGCGCCGGAATCCTTCTTCCTCCGCGTCGCGTTCCGTCGCCTCGCCGTTCAGATGTAAAGCGACCCGGCTGCCAATGTCGACCGCTGGGCGGCGTGGCCCGCCCACGCTGTGTCGCCGGCTCAGGGCGACCTCAACCTTGTGCCTCAGGCAGCCCGCGCTCCACAGGGCGCTGCGGGGGGCGGGCGACGCGGCCAGACACCGCCTGCCCTCACACCATGGCAGGTGCGGGCCGCAGCAAGGGCCTCAAACCACGCCGTAGCCACAGCGCCGCACATCCAACGGGAACAGGCGAACTCCAGGGCCGCGCTCACGGTGGCCCGAGAGCTGCTACGGTGCCGGCTGCTGGAGGGCGGCCGCGACGTATTGTTGGAGCGAGTAGCCGAGCTCCTGGACGCCGTCGCCTCAGGATCACCTCCTTTCTGCGTCCAGCTGCCGCCCCAGATCCAGGGCGCGCCGTATGGCGGCATTATACGTGCTCACGCAACTTCAAGCGGACTCCAGGGCCTGTTCAGCGCCAACACCTCCATCGGCACCGGGCAACAAGTCGCGCCGGCCCCATCTCCGGCCAACGAAGGGGTGCACGTCGCGGCCTTCGGCTTCGGCAGACCGCCATGCCATCACCCCCAAGACGACGCTCCAAGCCAGACTGCGTGGCATGCGGGGCGCTATGGCGAGGCCCACGAGGCGGTGGCCCCAGAAGCTTATGTGCCCCGCATGGTGGATCAGGGGTGCGCACTGGAAGAAGATCATGGCTCATTCCTCGGGCCAGGCTGGGATGAGGAGGCGCCAGAATCTGAGCTCCTTCAGGAACCCCAAGAGAGCCTCGACAACCGCACCAGCGGCAGCAACTATCGGGTACAACTCATTCCTCAGGAGCAAGCTTATGCTAACCATGGGTCGCAGGAGATACAGGTCGCCGCAGCAGATGGCTGCCCCAATGCTGCAACCTCCTATTCCTCAGGAGGAGGGCGCAGGGGGCTGCAGGAGAGGGGCCGAGATCTGGGTTCTCCCCCGCGGCGGTCGAGCAAGGAGCTCTCAAGAGGTAGGCCCTCTGCCGGGGAGGTGCCCAGGGCCTACCCCCGGCAGTGGACCCGTGGTCGTCGGGGGAACCGCTGGCGACCGCTCTACCCCATTGGCTTCGTCCTTGGTCTCCGGGCGCCGTCAATGGCGGTAGAGTGAGGCGCAAGGTGGGGCCCTCGTCAGGTGATATGAAGCAAGGCCGGTACCTATGAAGAAGGCCCAGTGCCTGTGAAGCTCGCTGCCCGTGACACTCTCACGTAATAATGAGTGGGGCTGTACATGCCCCGAAGTCTCCGGAGAGCCGCCCTCGGGCCTCGGGGGCTCCCTCCCATGCCCAGTGGCAGCACTTAGCTCCGCGCTGGTGAGAAGACATCAAAGACTAGACTAGATGCCGGACGCGGCCTTTTGCTTTTCGCTTCTTCCTTGTTGACAAGTTTATTCGGTTTGGATTTAAGTTGGATTTGAGCTCGAGACTTGCATGTGTTTGGGGAAGGGGTGTTTAGTCTCATTTGAGCAATCTCTCGTGTTCTGATTTCGGCTTTGCGTCTAAAGTTAGCGTCGGCTGCCCCCTCCCCCCTCACGAGCCCCTCGCTAGCGGGGCCGGGCCAGGCACGTCTACAGACGGGACCGCTGTCACCGCACCCTCTCCGGAGGTTCTCATTGCAGGATCAACAGGATAATTAGAAGACACCCAAGGCGCGGCAGCCCCCACAGGCCCGCTCGGGACTCGTCGGAGTCGAAAGGTAAACAAGTCAGCTGACCCATCACCGGGCTAGCAGCTAAGCTCACACGCAATGTTATGTTTACCAGGGTACTGATCGCAAACCTTTACATGAGGGGCCTCCCCTCCCAAAATGCTCTTACATTCTTCAGGGCCGAGCCCGAACCTTCTTCGTGTAGGGTAAACAGCAGCGACATACGGTCAGTCGGACATATCACTCACCGCGTCTTCAGGGGCACCCCCGGAGGCATCACTGGCATCGTTGACATCATCGCCGCCACCGCCAACACCTCCGATAGTGCCAGGCTCGTCCACAACACCGCCTTCATTGGCGGCCACGATCACGCCATCATCGTCAGACGCAAAGGCCCTGACGAGGGCGTCCACGTTGTCCACCACCCATTGCGCCAGGTCGCCCCGGACGGCTATGGGCACGGGTGCGATGGCAGCGTCGAAGTCGAAGTGGGGGTCCCTGCCCTGCGGATAGCTGAAGACACGAGAGAAGGCACGCCCGAGCAAGGCTCGGCTCCTCTCTTCGACAAGCCAACGGGACCTCTCGGAGCGGTTCTCCAGAAGCGTCACCACGTCAGTGAAAAACTGGAGGTTGCCGGCGTAGCTGGCCTCATGCGGCTCCTTAGCGGCAGCCTCACAAATGTTTCCCAAAGCTGTGTTAGCCCTTTCCCTAAGCGTTCGAAGCATGGGGGCATGCATGTGTTCCAGAACCCGCCGCTGACGGACCTCGTCCTCACTCCACTGCGCGATGGCCTCGGCGTCATCAACCCTCTGTTGGAGAAGAAGCAGCTCGGCCCGGGAAGAGGCCAGCTCCGCCTGCACTGTGCCAAGGGTGGCTGCGGATGAGTCCACACGCCGCGCCACTTCAGCCAGTTTGGCCCTGAGGGCCGCAGTCCTACCCTCAGCCTCGGCCCTGATCATCCCCAACCTCGCTTCGTATTCGTGCTCGAAGGCCGAGCGAGCTTCCGCCATGCGGCAGTCGACCTCTTCCTGGGCCCGGACTTCGCACGCAGCAATGTCATCCTCTGCCTGAGCCACCAGGCGCTCCCTCGTCTCCGACCGCTCAAGGTCAAGGTTGTGCTTGACGGCCTCTAGCGTCAGCGCCTCCTCGTGCTTCAGCAGCTCCACCCGGTCAACAGAGGCCCCCTTTAGTGACTCAAGGGCCGCCTGGCGCAGTTCCACTTGCTGCTCCAGGGAGTTGCTCCAGGCTTGGAGCTCCCATGCGCGCTCCTCCGCATCTCTGCACCGACGGTCTGCTTCCTGAGCTTCCTCGACGACCTGGGAGCAGGCCTCCCGCGAAGCCATCAGCGACGCTTCAGCCTTCGCGTTGTCAAGATCACGTTTGTGACGCGCGAGGGCAACGGCTACCTTTAGTTTGCGCCTCTCCTTAGCAAGGCGCAAACCTTCGGCCTCGAGGCGCGCATTCTCGCCAGCAAGCTCTGCCCTGATTCGGCTCACCACATCTGCCGCCCCCTGGAGGAACTCTTGGCGAAGGGCGCGACGCTCCCGAACGTGCCTGAGCACGTCTTCTGCATCACCCTCTTCCACCAAAGTATGCGGAGAGCCCCGAGACGGCATGCCCCCTCCCGGCGCGGGGCTGGGGGCTGGCGACCTAGCCATCACCGAATGGACCCCTCTGGGAATCCAGCCTGGCGTCGGTCCACCCACGGAGAAGGAGCTGAAGGCAGACTTCAACCATTCACCCTCTATGATCAAAGGAGGAACACGGGGCAAGCCGTATGTGCCCCAGGAAGACTCATGAAGAAAGGACAGCGGGCGCGTAGGCTCAAGGTGCCCGGTGGAACGGACCACTCCACCGACCGGTCCAGCGGCGGGGGTGCCGCTCGAGCTCGGCGCACCCAGAGCCAGCGGAGAAGGCGAAGCTTTGGGGGCTGGCTCCCGGGCCGACTCAGCGAATTTGGCAGGACGGGGCCTGAAAGGCCACAATCAGCCACGGGGATAGTAAGTAAATGAGCAGAGAAAGAAGAGGACTTACTCGTCCATGGAGAAGTACTTCCTGCGCTTCAACAAGCGACAAGGGCGGTTGTCGCCGCCCTAGGCCTCCTTACTCTTGCGGAGGGCCTCGAAATCTACACAGAACTGACCTAAGCGCCCGACGCAGGGGTCGGCCTGGGGCGCGGAAGAAGCCTCAAGATGATCAGCGCCGAAGGAGCCAGCCTGGGAGACGCCATCAGGCGTCGCCTCGCGAGGGACGGCTGGGGCCTCGGGAGATCCAGCCTCAAGAGCCGAGGGCCGCAACTCCGCGCCTGCCACCGCTCCAGGGCGGGCCTCGGGAGGCGCCGCCTTCAGGGCTTCTCGCGGCATCGGCACCTCGACATCAGTCGCCTCAGCTCTCGCTGGTTCTCATCTCCCCGCTCTATCGCCTGAGGAAGGACCACTGTGGACGACAGGGGGAGCAACCACGGTGGCTGGGTTCTCGCGGGACCCTGTGAAGCCAGCCGGGCGCAGCCCCCACTCATCGGAGCTGGGCATCTACCTCACAAAATCGGCCCTGCCAGACCAAAGATACAAAAGGGAACCATCACGCTGAAGGCTGCTTGGGGAAGGGCCGCCAGTCAAGACCCTGAGCACCGTCCGCAGCACTTCGGGCGCCAAGTCCTCCTCCTGAAGTCGCATGCGGTCTCTGTGTCCCGCAAAGTCCCACATCCGGCTAGAGTGGCATTGGAGAGGAGCAATGCGGCATTGGAGGAACTCCTTCACCACCTTGGGTGCTGTCACATTGAGCGCCCTCAAACTCTGGAAGCGGCGCCAGACGAAGGCGAGCCGGGGGCTCACGAGCATCTCATGGTCCTAGCCCGAGTGGGGAACAGCATGCGGGGTCGGGTGCGAGAGCAGAGGGTTGGGCACTCCGACGTCCACATACAGCCACCGCTCTCTGAACCTGGCCTCGGGAGGAGGAAGGCCGAAGTCGATCCCTAAAGCGACCGTCTCTGGCACGGCGAAGAAGCCCACGCACCCTGAGCACTGAGTGGGGTCGCCCAAGCGCAAAGAAAAGAAGTGGCGCAGCAGGGCAACGGAAGGAGGAATGCCTACCATTGCCTTGAAAACAAAAGCAAAGATAGCCAGAAGGGTAATGGACTCAGGCCTGAGGTGCATCATGCGGATCTGATAATGGGAGAGCACCGCATTGAAGAAAGTGGAAAAGGGGGGAACCAGACCCGCCCACAGGGCATCGGCGAAGAATCGGACCTCCGTGACAATCCTATCAAGGGAGGCATGGGACGCAGGCCAGACTGTGGTCCTGCCGCACTCTTTGAAGATAGTGGCAAGGGCAGAGCGGACCTTGTTCAAGGCTTCTGGATTGAGTATGATCGACCAATCAACGGCGGGGGCCGCCACCGGAGGTGAGCGGGGCGAAGGCGCGGGCTTCTTCCCCTTTCCTTTCTTTGTTGGCGCCATGGCGACGGAAAGAGGGAAGAGATCGAGCCGGATTGGCGGCGGAGGTTGGAGCTCGAAGAAGAAGGAAAGGTAGGAGGCGAGCGAGCAGCAGAAAGGGGAACAACTGCATGCAACTACGGGTCCGCTTAACCGGGCGCGTAACAAGGCATCATGGGGAAGCGTAGACGCCTGCGTCCAATCAATCGCCATGCGGCGCCCGAGGCCGTAGGCTATTGGGTCCCGTGGCGCTTCGTGCTTGCCCCTTCGCTTCTCTGCTAAGCCAAGCCCGGGCGCGCCTTGGGCCCGGGGGCTACTGTCGGTGTTCTGGGAATGGGGGTCCCCAGACTTGCCTGCCTGCGGCCTGCGGCGTGGCTCGAGTGGGGGCCCAGTGCGGCCCAGCTTCATCATCTCAAGCTCAAGACCCTCGCAAGGGGCCAAGCCTTGCGGGGAGGACGACAGGAGGCTTCCTCAGGAGCAGCCTCATCAGGCAGGCTCGCGAGAAGGCGGAGAGATCAAGGCAGGGGTGCCTCGCGAGGAGCCCGTGATGCAAGCCATGACGATCGAGATTAGGCGGGCGCCTGGCGAGCGCCAGCCTGCGCAGTGTCCTTGTTTCCCCTTCGGTGCAAAGGGAGCAAGCACAGGCCAAGGCGTCGGGCAAAGGTTACCATTCCGGTGCAACGAGACCAAGACCAGCAGAGCGGCAGGACGGAGGTCACCGTGGAGCCCAAGACGGCATCATCACCAGTGCTTTTGGCAGCCGAAGGCCACCTTTGGTCAGGATAACTTGTACTAGATGTTCCCCTTCAAAATGGCCAATTGTTGGCGCCCTTCCCGCTCATTATTTGGGAAGAGGACCAGGGCCTCTATAAATAGGACTAGCCCCCGAAGAGGAAAGAGGAGGGGAAAAGAGAGAGAGAGAGAGAGAAGAGAAAGAGAGAGGGAGATCCAGACCGAGTAGAACACACCACACCAGCTCAAGAACACCTCTCGCGAGGCCGTTCTTCCCATGTATTGTTCATCATCAGCCCCTGAGGCAATCCACCACACCACACACTAGAGTAGGGTATTACACCACATCGGTGGCCCGAACCAGTATAAACCTCGTGTCCCTTGAGTGTTCTTCTTTCTAGCCTAGATTTCTTGTGAGCCATAGAAGCGCGAGTCGGTAGGGGAAAGATCTCCGTGCGCACCCTAGAGTTCAAACCTTAACTGTCTGCCGGAACCCGAAATCCGACAGTTGGCACGGCAGGGTTCGGCGGACCAGCATTACCTGAATAAGGTTGACAATATCGATATCCTTCTCAATAAGGCTTCGGATGCGACTTTGCAGAGTCCGCACCTCGTCAACTGATCCCCAGTCCAACCCCTTCACTACAAAAAAAAAGATACATCCGTGACATTTTGGGCGAACAATTTTTTTTTCTGTCATACATATGACACTTCTATGACGATAATTGTGACAAAACCCGGTATCATCATAGATGTGGTGGGCTCCTACTTCTATGACAAAAAATCATGACAGAAAATGGGCTTTTCGTCCTGGGCGGCCCGGAGACGCAGTTGCATGACATTCTTTGGGCCGTCCATGACGGAAAAAATCATGGTAGAAGCGAGGGCGAGGAAAATTTCGGGGAGTTCCCGGTTACGGTGGGAGGTCGGGGGCCGAGCGATGCGCGTTTCTCTCATACACGTACGCGTGTGTGTGCGAGGCGTTGGCTCTAACTGAACCCGAGCGAGGCATTGGGCTCTAACTGAACCCGAGCGATTGCACTGCAGGCTACGCGTTACTGAACCCGAGCGATCGATCGACGGCTGTTAACTGAACCCGATCGAGCGATTCCTTCTCTACTACTGCTAACTGAAACTGATCGATGCTGCCTCTGGGATGAACAGTG
>NC_041390.1:478444974-478454487 GCF_002162155.2 Triticum dicoccoides | reverse complement strand
TTGCCTCTGGATGAACAGGACCCCGTGGTGTGGTGGAGGGCTGGATGAACAGTAGACGGTGGAGGGGTGCCCGTGGAGGGGTGGTTGAACAGGACCCCGTGGTGTGGAGGGCTGGATGAATAGTAGACGGTGGAGGGGTGCCCACGGAGGGGTGGTTGAACAGTAGCCGGTGGAGTAGCGCGTGGTGGAGGCTGGATGAATGGAGGCTGGAGGAGGTCGACGGTAGCCCGTGGAGGCTGGAGGAGGTCGACGGTGGAGATGAACAGTATCCCGTGGAGTCCCGTTTTGCGGTACGCCACACCCCTCCCGATGAACAGGACCCCCGTTTCGACCGTAGGAGGTCCGTTTCGTCCGCTTTGCGGTACGCTACACCCCTCCCGATCAACAGGACCCCCGTTTCGACCGTAGGAGATCCATTTCCTCTGTTTTGCGGTAAGCCACACCCCTCCCGATCAACAGGGCCCCGTTCCGAACGTAGGAGGTCCGTTTCCTCCGTTGTGCGGTACGCCAGGCCTCGTTTCCGTCGCCTGTTCCGTCCAAGCCCTCCCGATGAACACGACCACGCATTCCATTCCGACCCAGCCGGTTGGCTCCCACGCGTTCCGTTGCCTCCCGATGAACACGACGCATTCCGTTGCCTCCCCATGAACACGACACATTCCGTTGCCTCCCCATGAACACGACAACGACACTGTTTCTCCATTCCGACCGAGCCATGTACACGAGCCCTGGCCGTACGTATGCGCGAGTAGGCGTTCGAGACCCCGCCCGTATGTACACATACGTGGACGTATTTTCTTTCTTGCACCCCGGCCGCTGTACGTACATGTACATGCTACGTGCGCGCCTTTACTACGACACGTGCGCGCCTCTACATCCACCAGTATATATGTACGTATTCGCGACCAGAATGACAATGCTACGTACGCTTCGACCAGGTGGGTCCCGACTGTCAGGCACTTCCTTGCCTACGAAGATGTAGCTGGTGGGTCCGAGCAGTCAAGGGGGCGAATCGTTTTTCTTTTTGCCAGGACGCACTTCCTTGCGTGCGAAGATGTAGCTGGTGGGTCCCAGCAGTCAGGGGCAAACGTTTTTTTTACGAAATACGGTGACCCGTCCGGTGGGTCCCCGCTGTCAGGTGGACGAATAATTATTTTGCACGTAATAAGGAGGCACTTCCTTGCTGCGGCCGTGGACCCAGCTGTCAACCTCTCCACGTATAGTCCATGTCCGATGGAAGCCATTCCTTGACCATGTTGACCACGCCGCGCCGAGAGCACCAGGGCGGTGGACGACAGCGAGGCCTAGGAAGGGGACGACGTGGAGCCGGGGAAGACGCGGTAGTGGATGCCCGCGCGTAGAGGAGTACGAGGGTTCACTGGTTCGTTGCGGTGTGAGGCTATCGTCGCCGCAGAATAATAGAGGGTGTGGGTGAGTAGAGGGATGGCCTGGCCAGCGGTGGGAGTAGTAAGGGCGGTGAGGCCTCCGCCGCATTGCAGCCGGCCACGGGAGGCAGGAGCACGAGGCACGACCGACGCTGGTTTGGGTGGCTGGAGTAAGAAGACCAGAGGTTGAAGAAGCACTACGACCGCTGGATGGACATCGTACGGTCACTGGAGCTAGAATCGTGCATATTGACTAAGTTGACAAAGCCCTCCATCCCCGTCAACTTAGTAAGCCCACAAGTCAGCCTGCCACTATACTGGGTCCCAGCTAACAGGGAAGTATTCATTTTTTGTGCGTAATAAGGAGGCACTTCCTTACGTGCAAAGATATAGCTGGTGGATCCGAGCTGTCAGTGGTGGTAATGTTTTTTTCACGAAATACAGAGGCCCTTTCGGTGGGTCCCTGATGTCAGGTGGAGGAATCATTATTTTGCGCATAATAAGGAGGCATTTCCTTGCGTGCGGCCGTGGACCCAGCTGTCGGCCTCTCCACGTACAGTCCACTTCAGATGCATGTCGGTCGTTGACCACATTGACCAGGCCGCGCCGAGAGCAGCAAGGCGGTGGACGACGGCAAGGCCTAGGAAGGGAATGATACGGAGGCAGGGAAGACTCGGTAGTTGTTTCCCACGCAGAGAGGAGTATGACTGTAGGAGGGTTTACTGGTTCGTCTGCCGTCGCCGGAGAATAACAGCAGGTGTGGGTGAGTAGAGGGATGGCTAGGCCAACGATAGGAGTACATTGGGGCGGTGAGGTCTGCGCGGCAACAAAGCCGGCCGCGGGGAGGAGGGAGCAGGCAGTCCCGCCGACGCTTGTTTGAGCGGTTGGAGTAGGAAGAGCAGAGATTGAAGAAGCACGACGGGCGTTGGATGACCATCCAACAGTCACTGCTTGTGCATCAACCTTTTTTTAGGAAAGCCTCAAATCTGTGGAAAACAGCATACAACCCATCTGCCATTATTTCTAATAATTTACAGCCCATTTGCTAATTATTAAGGTTTTTTGGAGCCCATATTCTTTTGTTAGCATTACAACCCATATTGTGGCCACGGTTAAAAAATTATACTAAATTTTGCATATTTTGGTGCGGTCCGAACTATTTTTAATCCTAAAATTTCGACTCACATTCAAACTGATTTTAAAAATAAATGTATATCAATATAAAATCCAACAAATTCTGCATGCATGAAAATTAATGTAATTTAAAATCTCAAAATGAAAAAAAGATATTTGAAACTAATTGTTGGTTTGATGTGTTTTAAAAATGTACAGCCCATTTCTCATTACTGATGGGCCATTTTCTCGGCCAGCCGAATGAAAGCTCTCCTCGTCTTGAAAGATTCGCAGCCCAACAGGCCTGACAAAGCGACTTACTTGGCAAATCACAAAAAAACTGGGATGTGGCCGTGGACCCAGCTGTCAGCCTCTCCACGTACAGTACTCTTCCGATGGAAGTCGTTCCTTGACCATGTTGACCACGCCGCGTGGAGAGCACCACGGCGGTGGACGACGGCGAGGCCTAGGAAGGGGACGACGCGAAGCCGGGGAAGACGCGGTAGTGGAAGCCCGCGCGGAGAGGAGTACGAGGGTTCACTGGTTCGGCTGCGGTATAAGGCTGCCGTCGCCGCAGGGCCTGGCTAGCGGTGGGAATAGTAGGGGCGGTGAGGCCTCTGCGGCAGCATAGCCGGCCATGGGAGGCAGGAGCATGCGGCACGACCGGCGCTGCTTTGGGCGGCTGGAGCAAGAAGAGAGGTTGAAGAAGCACTATGGCCGTTGGATGGACATCGTACGGTCAATGGAGCTAGAATCGTTCATATTGACTAAGTTGACAAAGCCCTTCGTCCCCGTCAACTTAGTAGGCCCACAAGTCAGCCTCCCACCAAAATGGGTCCCAGCTAGCCGGGGGAGTATTCATTTTTTGTGCGTAATAAGGAGGCACTTCCGGTGGGTCCGAGCTGACAGCAGGGGAACATTTTTCAAAAATACGATGGCCCGTCAGGTGGGTCCCAACAGTCAGGGGGCAAACGTTTTTTTCGCAAAATACGGTGGCCCGTCCAGTGGGTCCCTGCTGTCAGTTGAAGGAATCATTATTTTCCGCGTAATAAGGAGGCACTTACTTGCTGCGGCCGTGGACCCGGCTAAGACTCTCCACGTACAGTATACTTCCGATGGAAGTCATTCCTTGACCATGTTGACCTCGCCGCGTTCCGTTGCATGCATGCGTCCATGGGCGTGGTGCGTCCCCACTGTCAGCCTCTCACGTACAGTCATGTTCCGATGACTCTCGGTTGTTGACCTCGTTGACCACACCGTGCCGAGCGCACCCAGACTGGAACGACCCGAAGATGGGGAAGACGGGGCAGTGGAGTCGCAGATGAAGAGGAGTGGGAAACTTCACTGGTTCGGGTGCGCGGCAGCACAGCCGCGGTGCCGCCCACGAGAGACAGGAGCAAGAACAGAGGTTGAAGAAGGAGCACGGCTGTTGGATTAACATCCAACGGTCCAGCTACTAGAATCATTTGTTGATTAAGTTGACAAAGTCGTGCGTACACGTCCGCTTAGTAGGCCCACAAGTCAGTCACCAAATCTGACGGGTCCCAGCTGTCAACGGGATGAATAATTTTTTCGCAAAACAAGGAGGCACTTCCTTCCGTGCGAAGATACAGCCGGTGGATCCCAGCTGTCAGGTGGAGGAAACATTTTTTTTCAACTTAATAAGGAGGAACTTTCCTTGCGTGCGACCATGGACCTCGTGGGTCCCAGCCGTCAGGCTCTCCATGTACAGTCCTCTTCCAATGACTCTCGTTTGTTGACCACGCCGCACCGAACGGAGCGAGGCGATGGACGAGGCGAGACCCCAGACGGGAACGACTCGGAGATGGGAAAACGCGGTAGTGGAGTCGTAGATTGAGAGGAGGAGAAGGGTTATAACTGGTTCTATTGCGGCGTGGGGCTGTAGTCTGTGGAGAATAACAGTAGGTGTCGAGGGGTGGAGGGATAGCCTGGCCGGCGGTGGGATAGCGCTTCGCAGCGATGCGTGCTAAGCAGAGCCGCTAGCCGCCGGAAGCCGGACCAGGCGGTCCCGGCGACGCTGGAGGAAGAAGATGAGAGATTGAAGGTGCATGCCGGCCGTTGGATATAAATCCAATGGCTGTGGATGACACAATCATTTGTTGACCAAGTTGACAACGGCCTGCGTAGGCTTCGACCTATTGGCCCACATGCAGCCTGCAAAAATGTGGCATATATTTAACCCATATTTTCTAGAATGTACAGTCCATTTGTTGGGCTGGGTGAACAAATAATTTCGCGTCAATCAGGCCCATTTATATTTTCTAAGAAATCCCAGCCCATTTGCACTTCCTTGAAATACATGTATTAGGTGGGTCGTTATATATATAATGTTATGTTAGAAGGAGCAATTAATATCAAAGAATAAACCGGAGAGGCACATTTTTTATATATATAATTAAGAAATTAGCGAGTTATTGCTCAAAATAAAAAATGAGCGCATTATTATTAAATTTGTCCTTAAAATCTTCGCAAGCTTTTGTACGCAATCACCAGGATTTTTCTTGCATGTGAGTCAAAAACAACCAGGATTTTCCTTGCCAACTTCCGTTAAACATTTACTTTTATAAGTTAATAACACGTGGGATGTTTTTATAATGTATATATAAGTCTCTATTAAATATACGATAATAGTAATAATATAAATATATATAATGTGGTTAGAAGGGAAAACATAAATTGGACACAGCATTACTTTTATAAGAGACATGTGTTTTATACCCCACATTAGGCATACTAACAAGTTCACACACAAATACAACAGAAAAGGTAAACATTCATATCAAACTCAGGTTCACAGGACAAGTTCATATTCATAGCCAACATTCACTATCAACAACTCAAAAGATTCATATATACACAAGCTCAGCATATCTATGCATCCAAATGATTGATAGATCACACGGAAATATTCATACATAATTCACAAAAAGATTCATACATACACATGTTCAGTATGTTTATGCGTCCAAATGATTGAGATCACAGCCAATATGATCCATGGACGAACTTTAATTACCTAGGGTACAGACTGGTAAATGGTGTTCAATCGGAGGTACTTTTGCTAAAATTAGTTCTTGTATGAGTAAACTTTCGAGTACATAAAAGGCAGCATAGACAATCTGAACTTTGCTTGTAGGTTTATCCTCAAATAGTGGCCTTGTGCCGAGGGAGGTTTGAGCAACTTGGCCACTACTTTCATCCAACTAGTTTACTAGCTCATCTTGGTCCTGTATCTCGCCAAAATTCTACATTGCAGACGAGAAAGGAGGCGGTTGAGAAAATGAACCACCCAAATTTTTTATGCAGTTCAACTGAAATGGAGCATCCTTGGCATGCAGACTGATTAAGTGCCAGATGAATATACGCGTCAACCAACTTGTCTGGAATCTTTAGACTCCATGCCATATAGTTTGCTACCATATGTGCCGATAACCAAAAGGCACAAGTTGGGACCAAAGACTGGACTGCATTTTTCTGGGCTATGCACCAAGCAATATTTTTGGCGTTCACTCTCCTAATACTTGGAGTTTGACAATTGGTTGACGCCGGTTGATACTCGAATGAATATAGGCACTTCTTGTCAACATCGATGCTTGTCTGAGTGAACTTTGGAGTACATAGCAGCAACATAAGTACCTGTCCATCTGATCATTTTGTGCAGTTCTACTGAAATCACCCGATGTAATGATTTGCCTGCGAGTTCAGGCTCCAAATTACTCCTTTATGAAATCGGCAAATAGTAGCAGAATACCAAATTACCAATACATATGACAGGCACAATAATCAGGATAAAGACCAGTACCAACCTATGTGAGGTAGCATATCAATTACTATTTCCTTTGACTCAAAGCCGAGATAAGCCAAGCGACTGACAGCAAAGGAAGAAAGCAAGCGGAGATTAGCGACTGACAGGAAAGGACGGAAGCTGTCGAGGCAATGAAGCACCCAAAGTTTTTGTGCAGTTCCACCAAAATCGAGCAACCCTGTTGGCACATATATTGAGAGAGTGAGATTACTGTAATAGTGGGATTAGTTGATGAAACATACACTAACAAATAGAAGCACCCTCATTATCTTAATGGATAAAGTTAGCAACATAGTAGTCTTGCTTAAAGATAGGTATTAGTTTATTTAATCAGTGCCAATTAGCTCAACTCAACACTCAAAGCATTGCCATTTATCATAGGTTGCAAAACTTTAACATGCAAAGATAAAGGAGTTTCTCATGACAGTAGCACGATACAAATAGAGATGACATCAAACTAATATGGATGAAGGCCTTAGGCCCGTACCAACCTAAGAAAAAAAGCTTATTCATGTAGTCCCATAAGAGATGATAAAGCACTCACTGGAATCACACAATAGTATATATTTTTGTGCACTTTAAATGTATGGTTGAAATCACTCTTGTTTACCAGTGCTGAGATTATATCGAAAGATTATCAAGAACTTCCAGCAGAGTTAAAGCACTGGTTGGGATACAGTTCATTGTATTGTCTTGTGTAGTTCCACTAAAATGTATAATTGGCACAACATGATCCCTGTTTGCACAAGTAGGACATAAGGTGAAACCTTCATTAGCTTAGTGAGAAAGGATAGGAAGACATTAGCATATTACTCAAACAGTAGCATCAAATTCATGATGGACAATATGCAAAACATTGCCTCATTGAACCAATGTTAATAAATTGACATGCAAAACAATAGCACTATTATGTCATGACACTAATAATATTCCCTCCCTGCTCCACCACATGATTCACCTCCATAGACAAACATACACATGTACATGATTCAGCATAGGGTCCTACTAAAGATTTGTTTAACTCTAACAAGAAAATTAGGCAGTAATAAATTAGTGGTACTTAAGTACTCCTAATTAATTAAGTGAGACAACGGAAGTGGAAGGGCTCCCTGGAGGATCATCTCACATGTAAGGTAGTCATTGCCGGAGCCCTTGAATGGCATCGACTAAGGCCTCTGGCTTCAGCAAGATCGCCTTGGCACTGTTTATTCTTCTTCTTCCTCTTCATGCTCTGTTTCTCTTTCTCCTCACTAGTTGGTGAAACCAAGTACATGATTGGCCTTCTAATTCAGAATTGGTTTTGTCAGTGAGGGAGTACAAGTGTACTAGTAAAAAACATCATTATTTTCTCATGGCAGTCGGAAAATAGAGATGAACACATGCATTAAATATCATTCTTACCTAAAGAAAGGTTATGGCGCCAATATGGATGATGAGGATTGGAACACAGATCTCCCTTTGTGCAGTTCCACCAAAATGAACCAACTGTTTCATTCTGACATTCCAGTTAAACAGCACAAAAGTCACTTTTTTAAGAAGAGTTTTGTGTAGTGCATCAAAAGGTCACAACAGCAACCAGGTGAATTGGATATCCCTGTTTGCACAAAAAGGCACAGAGGAAACAGTCAGAGTCTCAAACAATTACAGGCAAAAACATTTGGCTAAACTTGTCATGGCTTATAACAGTGGCATGGCTTCATTTTTACCAGGGACATTAGATTAAGAACAGCTAAGGCTGCGTTCGGTTTCACAGGTTTGGTGCAGGATTTTTGTAGGAACACAATTCCTACGGTATTCTTTCCCTTCCAACCATTGGAACACGGGAAAGGTGAATATTGTTTCATAGGAAAGCTGGTCTGGTAGTACTGATTCCATAGGATTAGAAACATCCACGCGCTGCTCATTTTTTGGGCGGAAGCCCGAGGCAGGCGCTCGCTGCCATGCGTTAGACAGGTTGCTGCGCTGTGTTGCCGAAATAAAAAAATCAACCTATGTGTGGTACGTGAGGTGAGGACAAGAGTAGTCATTGTGCAGCTGAATAAACAAATAGCATCTCATACTGCCAAGCATGCTACTCTAAAAAATAAATATGTACATTTCGTAGTCCATCCGAACACATTTTCTTGAGAGTTTCCTTCGGTTCGCTGTTCCATAGTTTTATACTTGCATTCCTTTCCTATTCCTCTATTTTTCATTAAGACCTATTTTTTCTGCCCCTTTATTCCGAACAGAGCCTAAATACTTGGTATAAGGGCATGGGGCAGTGGGTGCACCAGCAGTCCAGCACCATGTACGTAAACAGGGGCATAAAATGGTGATTCACAGTTTGTTGCCCTGAGAAACAAACATCCAAGAAACATATCTGGGTTGGTCCCATTTTTATTCACTCTAGCCACCTACTCCTATGTGTGGATAGCAAATCTAGTCCTGGTCATACCACTGTGTACAGAGTTACCCCTATATTTCTCTTTTCGACCAAGAGACCGGTTGGATGACCAGTCTGTACTACTTTCACCCCCTTTCCTTTCTGTTTGTACCAAGTCCGATATACATACTAAATTCCCCCACCCCCACTTTATTTCTTGTTTGAACCAAGTACTCCCTCCGTCCGGAATTACTTGTCATCAAAATGGATGTGTCTAGAACTAAAATACATCTAGATACATCCATTTCAATGACAAGTATTTTCGGACGGAGGGAGTACAAGATTCGACTCCATGAAGTAGCTTTACCTCTAACAATAGAAGAAGAAAAAATATGTGACATTGGACCATCCTATCGAGAGGGGCTGAGAGGTAGAAAATGATGCACACGCAGCGACGTAGCGAGCTGGGGAACTAGAGCTAAGCCGGTTTCGAACGAAGATATACCTGAAGGTCGTCGGGATGTGGATAGGTGGGCGGCGGGAGGCCGGATCCGCCCACAGGCAACGACGAAGGGATCAGAGGATCTCCCGCGCCGGCGCTCGGCCAGAGATAACGGTGCGGCCGGCAGTGGGTCTCCTCCCTCGCTGTCGACGACGGCCTAAATGCTGCCCCTCCTCCCCTTCACCGGCGGAGGGAGATATGTCATCGGCCGCCTAACCATCTCTTTCCAACTTCGTTGGTACTACATCCGTCTCAAATATAAGATGTTTTCAGGTAACCTTTCAATTCAGATTCTTTCTTAGAGGAATGTTTTTTTTGTGGG
>NC_041390.1:478343298-478444778 GCF_002162155.2 Triticum dicoccoides | reverse complement strand
TGGAGAAATGTTTCAATTCAGATGATCTAAACCTGGTCTTATGGGCCTATACCGCAGTTCGGTTCGGCCCATCTCTCTACTCATCATGGCCCGGCTTGGTACCCCTAAAAGAAAATACATGGCCCGGCTTGGATGCAGAGCGTCGACCTCCCGACGCCGGTCACCGGATCCGCCATAGCTCGATCCGGCTTCCTCTCTGGTTCTTCGCCCCGGGGAGCAGCGGTGCCCTCTCAAGCGACCAGGCGGCGTCCTCCATCGAGGTGCTTCCCTCCATCCTCTCTCCATTCTTCTCCCGCCCCCTCTCTGTAAGCTGCTACCGACAGAGCCGCCCCCCTCTCCAGCCCGGCAATCGACGGCGACTCCGGCCGCGGCGGCGGCCGGCAGCGAGGCAGCCCTCCTTAATCCCCCCTCCCCCCTTAACTTGTCCCTTTTAACCCTTCCTGTTGATTCCCAATAGTATAACCAATTCGTACTTTAATTGCTCCATGGACATTGATTTCCATTTGTAAACTTATACTTTCTCTGGAAATTCTGCGTCTGCCACTGGGCATTACGATGGCCAGACGTTTGAGTGACCTGAATGGACTTTGGATTGTCTAGAGGCTGGTGGGAGTTCCTTTTGGAGTGACACGAGCAGTTATCAGTTGTCCATTGAAATAACCCAGACGAGTTGCTTTTCGAGTCGCCGACTCATACTTATTTCTGTGATCATGGTTGTTGAACAAGCAAAAATAAGACCATGACAGTACGATGGAAATGTGTTGTTCCAGATAGGCTATTGAGTGTCAATAACATAATGCTATTTCCCCGAGTGTAGCCTGTGCATTTTTACTCTTTGCCGCGTGTCGAGTTGGACATGGTGCACAAGTTTGAGTGGCTGGTCATTATCAGCTGATTTTCATTCCTGAAGAGCATAGGCACTCTCGGGAGTTATTCTTGAGAACATCAAAATATATTATCGATGCATAATTGCCATTCTAGAATGGGTAATGCCTGGTGATGCAATTTATAATATTTCTGTTGTAGAAGCAGTAGCATATCTGTGTATACAGTATACTTGTTTAATTTTTATTGGTGAATATTTTAAACTTTTCTTAGGATTTATCTGACACAAATGACTAATTGTACATCACGCAAGTGCCCAAATACCATTATAAGTACTATAACTTACTGCTTATTTATCCATTCTTGTTGAATATTCAGTGTGTCAGGAGGATCCAAATGGCATGATCACTGCTTTCTATTAAGTAAGGTGTTCTCCGATGGCTCAATTCATGGATTTACGGGCTTTCATTTTGCGTGCGCGTGTCCTCAAATTTTATAGGCAGGCACTGCGTATGACTCGCCGAGCCCCTGAACATGCTCGTGGTCTGTCATTTTTAAACCTTGCTCTTTTATCTGCTGTGTGCTGTTATCTTTGAAGTTTGCTAATTATGTTTGTTGTTCTTTGTCCAGATGAGTTGAGGCAGACAGTACGGGCGGAGATTGAAAAAAATCGCAATTGTGATGATAAGCAAAAGATTAAGTTTTTAATTAGTGAAGGACTACAGAGATTGAAGGGTCTTGATGAGATGCTTGACATGACAGGAAACGGATAATTTGAGCTGTATCATGGGGACTGTTTCAATATTCAGTTGTCTCCCTTGAATTCATCGAAACAATTGTTTGATGTGGTTCAGTTTTCACAGACAGCAGAAGCTGAAAACGGTGTACTGGACTTTTCGTGCAAAATCTGTGCAACCTTTTATTTGAGAATGCAGATCAGGTTAGATGGGCAGCGATAGAGAGTGGACTTGTTGAGAGTTATGTCACAACGTCCAGATTACTTTTAATAAAACACTGGGATTGAGCCTGCACTTTATCGCGACAACCCTTTCGTATTTGTTGTTCAATAGCATGATGAGTGTTTTCTGTGTGTGGTGTATTTGTGTTCTTTCGATTGAAATCAGATGCCAGAGAGGTTGTATGGTTGTATGCTGGTGTGGCCTAGGCCTCTCGTGCCCTTCAGTTATGTCATCATATTTACAAGCCTGCTGCATATGCAAAGTATTTCCATATTCAGAAATATTGTAACCGGTTTACCTGTGAAATCTGCTTATCGAGGGATGCAATGCTGGGAATCTTCTGCAACGATGGCAGTTGGTTTTGTTGTTCTTTGTACCATTATCAGACTGGGAAATTCTAGCTTCTACTGCATATATTGCATCGTACATGCATAAATTAGTGTGTTTGGCATCATGTTGCCGTAAGATGATACAACAAAATCCGGAAATTACTTATTTTAGTTAGATTCTTTGCATAGCGCTGAATGTTTACATACTTTGGATCTTTGTTGGGTTATACCTTAAAACTGCAAAAAAGTACATGTTATATTAATGTTTTGCTCTATCTGTGTGTTCTGCCCTTCTGCTAATTCCACATTTACCTTCTTTATTTTGTTTTAAGTACTACACCTGGAATGAAACTTCCTTTTTTTTATTGTTCTTCGTTCAGCTTGAAGGGTAATCCTGGATGAGAGTCAAATATTTCCTTGGGGTTATTGCATAAGCAATTTTTTTCTCTGATTGGTAACAAGTTCATGATGCTCTTGTGCCATTCATTCTTCTAATTTCTTTTGGCAGTCTTTCTGGTTAGCTTCTGTGTTCTACTGTTCTCTCATACGTTCCTGTATGGCCAAGAACTCAAAATTACTACTCCCTCTGTTTCAAAATAAATGTCGTGGTTTTAGTTCAAATTTGAACTTAAACCACTTATTTTGTTACGGCGGCAGTATGTTTAGATTGCAAATGGTGTATTATCATTTTGTTTTTGTTCATGGTTATTTGCTTGATTTCACATACTAGCACAAACCCCATCAGTTCAGTAATTTGTTGGAGAGTACTATATATATATATATATATATATATATATATATATATATATATATATATATATATATATATATATATATATATATATATTGAGATGAGAGGGGGGGTACCTACAGAGAGGAGGGCAGGTGGTGTCTGGTGACTCACGAGTAGTTCCTCTCGTGCCTGGCGGCTCACACCGGGGCAGGGGGAAGAGGGGCTCCTCTTCTAGGTCAGCACCTCTCATGGGCTTGGGCCCAAGAGACAGATCTTGATGGGCTAGGGCCCATACCGGTTCAACACTCCCCCTCAAGATGGATGGTAGATATCTATCATCCCCATCTTGTCACACGCCAAGTTACAGTCCTTTGTTCCCAGTCCCTTTGTCAAGCAATCTGCAAACTGCTGCCCAGAGCTGACATGAGTAAGGCTGATGATCCCAGCATCAAGTTTCTCTTTAATGAAGAAGCGATCAATTTCCACATGCTTCGTCCTATCATGTTGAACTGGGTTATTAGCAATGGCTATAGCTGACTGATTGTCACACCACACCCTTAAGGGTCCCTTCCTCAAGAGTTTCAACTCGCATAGTAGGTGCTTCACCCAGAGCATATCACACAACCCTTGAGATAATGCTCTATATTCAGCTTCTGCTGTTGATCTAGACACAACATTCTGTTTCTTGCTTCCCCATGACACCAAATTTCCTCCCACAAACACACAGTAACCTGAAGTTGATCGTCTATCATCTTGATAGCTAGCCCAATCAGAGTCACTATAGCCATCCACCTCAAGATGTCCACTCTTCGCAAACCACAACCCTTTACCCGGAGTCCCCTTCAAGTATCTCAGGATTCTGTGAACAATATCAAGATGCCCTCTCCTTGGTTCATGCATGTATCTGCTCACCACCCCCACGGCATACGTAATGTCAGGCCTGGTATGACACAAGTACAATAACCTCCCAACCAGCTTCTGATAATCTTCCTTATTCACTAGCTCACCTGATTGTGCTGTTACTTGATGATTTTGTTCAATTGGAGTAGGGGCTGCACGACATCCCATCATGCCCATGTCACTCAAAAGATCCAAGGTGTATTTTCGTTGGCACAAAGATATTCCCTTCTCTGTCCGGGCCACTTCTATGCCAAGGAAGTACTTTAGATTTCCTAAGTCTTTTACCTCAAACTCCTTGCTCAGACACCCCTTCACTCTCTTTATTTCCTCCTCATCATCTCCAGTGATGATGATATCATCAACATACACTGCAACAATGGTGATCTTCTTATTAGTGTGTCTATAAAACACCGTGTGGTCACCATTACATTGGCCATACCCCATATTCCAAACAGCTCGTCTGAACCTATCAAACCATGCCCTCGGCGATTGCTTCAGACCATACAAGGATTTCTTCAGCCTGCATACCTTCCCCGTAGTCTGTTCTGTGCCAAAACATGGCGGTATCTCCATGTATACCTCTTCTTTTAAGTCACCATGTAAGAAGGCATTCTTGACATCTAACTGGTGCAATTTCCACCCAAAGTTTGCAGCACACGAGACCAATACCCGTACCGTGTTCATCTTTGCAACTGGAGCAAATGTCTCATCATAGTCAATTCCATAAGTTTGACTATATCCTCTGGCAACCAATCTAGCCTTATACCGTTCCACCTTGCCCTCAGGATTCTGCTTCACAGTAAAAATCCACTTACAACTCACTGCTTTCTTTCCTGCCGGCAATGTGGTTAGCACCCATGTCTTGTTTTTTTTCAATGCTTCTAACTCCTCTATCATCGATTCACGCCACTTCGGATCTTGCTTTGCAGCCTTCCAATCCCTAGGGATAGAAACAGTTTGCAGAGAGACAACAAACGCCTTATATGAAGGTGACAAAGCCTTGTAAGACACAAAATTGCCAATATCAAGGTCATCACAAGCATCATCCTTTGGCAGAGCCTTCCTTGCTACCTCACCCTTCCTTGCCGCTTCACGTGTAGGTTTTCGCAACGCAATGGGCAGCTCCACTATGTCAAATGAGCTTGCCTCACTGCCTTGCTGCTCCCCCTGCACTCTTGCCTCACTGCCTTGCTGCTCCCCCTGCACTCTTGCCTCCCTGCCTTGCTGCTCCCCCTGCACTCTTGCCTCCCTGCCTTGCTGCTCCCCCTGCACTTGTGGTTGCCGCCGAGAGTACACCAGGGTATTCGTCTGCCATCGATCCCGAACAGGAACCTGGTGAAGGAAATATGCCCTAGAGGCAATAATAAAGTTATTATTTATTTCCTTATAATCATGATAAATGTTTATTATTCATGCTAGAATTGTATTTACCGGAAACATAATACATGTGTGAATACATAGACAAACAAAGTGTCACTAGTATGCCTCTACTTGACTAGCTCGTTAATCAAAGATGGTTATGTTTCCTAACCATGAACAATGAGTTGTTATTTGATTAACGAGGTCACATCATTAGTAGAATGATCTGATTGACATGACCCATTCCATTAGCTTAGCACCCGATCGTTTAGTATGTTGCTATTGCTTTCTTCATGACTTATACATGTTCCTATGACTATGAGATTATGCAACTCCCGTTTACCGGAGGAACACTTTGGGTACTACCAAACGTCACAACGTAACTGGGTGATTATAAAGGAGTACTACAGGTGTCTCCAATGGTCGATGTTGGGTTAGCGTATTTCGAGATTAGGATTTGTCACTCCGATTGTCGGAGAGGTATCTCTGGGCCCTCTCGGTAATACACATCACATAAGCCTTGCAAGCATTACAACTAATATGTTAGTTGTGAGATGATGTATTACGGAACGAGTAAAGAGACTTGCCGGTAACGAGATTGAACTAGGTATTGGATACCGACGATCGAATCTCGGGCAAGTAACATACCGATGATAAAGGGAACAACGTATGTTGTTATGCGGTCTGACCGATAAAGATCTTCGTAGAATATGTAGGAGCCAATATGGGCATCCAGGTCCCGCTATTGGTTATTGACCGGAGACGTGTCTCGGTCATGTCTACATTGTTCTCGAACCCGTAGGGTCCGCATGCTTAAGGTTACGATGACAGTTATATTATGAGTTTACATGTTTTGATGTACCGAAGGAGTTCGGAGTCCCGGATGAGATCGGGGACATGACGAGGAGTCTCGAAATGGTCGAGACGTAAAGATTCATATATTGGATGATATGGTTAGGCCAAGAGGTCAAGCCCATGAGGCTTTAGGTCGGTGCAAAAAGGAGTCTTGCGGAGGCCGGGGGCCAAACGCCGGAGACCCTGGCGTCTGGCCCTGGGCCAGACGCCGAGGCCCATGGCGTCTGGGCCAGACGCCAAGGATTGTGGCGTTTGGTCCTGGAGTCCGAGTGGGACTCTTGCCTTTCGGGCAAAACCGACTTTGAGGAGGCTTTTGCTCCAAGTTTCAACCCCGGGGCTCAACATATAAATAGAGGGGCAGGGCTAGCACCAAAGACACAAGAAGTTGATCCACGTGATCTATTCCTTAGCCGTGTGCGGCGCCCCCAGCCACCATATTCCTCGATAATACTGTAGCGGAGTTTAGGCGAAGCCCTGCTGCTGTAGTTCATCAAGATCGTCACCACACCGTCGTGCTGACGGAACTCTTCCCCGACACTTTGCTGGATCGGAGTCCGAGGATCGTCATCGAGCTGAACGTGTGCTCGAACTCGGAGGTGCCGTAGTTTCGGTGCTTGATCGGTTGGATCGAGAAGACGCAGGACTACTTCCTCTACGTCGTGTCATCGCTTCCGCAGTCGGTCTGCGTTGGGTACGTAGACAATACTCTCCCCTCGTTGCTATGCATCACATGATCTTGCGTGTGCGTAGGAATTTTTTTGAAATTACTACGAAACCCAACAGTGGCATCCGAGCCAGGTTATTTATGTTGATGTTATATGCACGAGTAGAACACAAGTGAGTTGTGGACGATACAAGTCATACTGCCTACCAGCATGTCATACTTTGGTTCGGCGGTATTGTTGGACGAGACGACCCGGACCAACCTTACGCGTACGCTTACGCGAGACCGGTTCCCTCGACGTGCTTTGCACAGAGATGGCTTGCGGGCGACTGCCTCTCCAACTTTAGTTGAACCAAGTATGGCTACGCCCGGTCCTTGCGAAGGTTAAAACGGAGTCTATTTGACAAACTATCGTTGTGGTTTTGATGCGTAGGTGAGATTGGTTCTTACTTAAGCCCGTAGCAGCCACGTAAAACATGCAACAACAAAGTAGAGGACGTCTAACTTGTTTTTGCAGGGCATGTTGTGATGTGATATGGTCAAGGCATGATGCTGAATTTAATTGTATGAGATGATCATGTTTTGTAACCAAGTTATCGGCAACTGGCAGGAGCCATATGGTTGTCGCTTTATTGTATGCAATGCAATCGTGATGTAATGCTTTACTTTATTACTACGGTAGTGATAGTCGTGGAAGCATAAGATTGGCGAGACGACAACGATGCTACGATGGAGATCAAGGTGTCGCGCCGGTGACGATGGTGATCATGACGGTGCTTCGGAGATGGAGATCACAAGCACAAGATGATGATGGCCATATCATATCACTTATATTGATTGCATGTGATGTTTATCTTTTTATGCATCTTATCTTGCTTTGATTGACGGTAGCATTATAAGATGATCTCTCACTAAATTATCAAGAAGTGTTCTCCCTGAGTATGCACCGTTGCGAAAGTTCTTCGTGCTGAGACACCACGTGATGATCGGGTGTGATAGGCTCTACGTTCAAATACAACGGGTGCAAAACAGTTGCGCACGCAGAATACTCAGGTTAAACTTGACGAGCCTAGCATATGCAGATATGGCCTCGGAACACGGAGACCGAAAGGTCGAGCGTGAATCATATAGTAGATATGATCAACATAATGATGTTCACCGATGAAACTACTCCATCTCACGTGATGATCGGACATGGTTTAGTTGATTTGGATCACGTGGTCACTTAGAGGATTAGAGGGATGTCTATCTAAGTGGGAGTTCTTTAGTAATATGATTAATCGAACTTAAAATTTATCATGAACTTAGTCCCTGATAGTATCTTGCTTGTTTATGTTAATTGTAGATAGATGGCTCGTGCTGTTGTTCCGTTGAATTTTAATGCGTTCCTTGAGAAAGCAAAGTTGAAAGATGATGGTAGCAATTACACGGACTGGGTCCGTAACTTGAGGATTATCCTCATTGCTGCACAGAAGAATTACGTCCTGGAAGCACCGCTGGGTGCCAGGCCTGCTGCTGGAGCAACACCAGATGTTGTGAACGTCTGGCAGAGCAAAGCTGATGACTACTCGATAGTTCAGTGTGCCATGCTTTACGGCTTAGAATCGGGACTTCAACGACGTTTTGAATGTCATGGAGCATATGAGATGTTCCAGGAGTTGAAGTTAATATTTCAAGCAAATGCCCGAATTGAGAGATATGAAGTCTCCAATAAGTTCTACAGCTGCAAGATGGAGGAGAACAGTTCTGTCAGTGAGCATATACTCAAAATGTCTGGGTATAATAATCACTTGATTCAATTGGGAGTTAATCTTCCGGATGATTGCGTTATTGACAGAATTCTCCAATCACTGCCACCAAGCTACAAGAGCTTCGTGATGAACTATAATATGCAAGGGATGAACAAGACTATTCCCGAGCTCTTCGCAATGCTGAAAGCTGCGGAGGTAGAAATCAAAAAGGAGCATCAAGTGTTGATGGTTAACAAAACCACTAGTTTCAAGAAAAAGGGCAAAGGAAAGAAGAAAGGGAACTTCAAGAAGAACAACAAGCCAGTTGCTGCTCAAGAGAAGAAACCCAAGTCTGGACCTAAGCCTGAAACTGAGTGCTTCTACTGCAAGCAGACTGGTCACTGGAAGCGGAACTGCCCCAAGTATTTGGCGGATAAGAAGGATGGCAAGGTGAACAAAGGTATATGTGATATACATGTTATTGATGTGTACCTTACCAATGCTCGCAGTAGCACCTGGGTATTTGATACTGGTTCTGTTGCTAATATTTGCAACTCGAAACAGGGGCTACGGATTAAGCGAAGATTGGCTAAGGACGAGGTGACGATGCGCGTGGGAAACGGTTCCAAAGTCGATGTGATCGCAGTCGGCACGCTACCTCTACATCTACCTTCGGGATTAATATTAGACCTAAGTAATTGTTATTTGGTGCCAGCGTTGAGCATGAACATTATATCTGGATCTTGTTTAATGCGAGACGGTTATTCATTTAAATCAGAGAATAATGGTTGTTCTATTTATATGAGTAATATCTTTTATGGTCATGCACCCTTGAAGAGTGGTCTATTCTTATTAAATCTCGATAGTAGTAATACACATATTCATAATGTTGAAACCAAAAGATGCAGAGTTGATAATGAAAGTGCAACTTATTTGTGGCACTGTCGTTTAGGTCATATCGGTATAAAGCGCATGAAGAAACTCCATACCGATGGACTTTTGGAACCACTTGATTATGAATCACTTGGTACTTGCGAACCATGCCTCATGGGCAAGATGACTAAAACACCGTTCTCCGGTACTATGGAGAGAGCAACAGATTTGTTGGAAATCATACATACCGATGTATGTGGTCCGATGAATATTGAGGCTCGAGGCGGATATCGTTATTTTCTCACCTTCACAGATGATTTGAGCAGATATGGATATATCTACTTAATGAAGCATAAGTCTGAAACATTTGAAAAGTCCAAAGAATTTCAGAGTGAAGTTGAAAATCATCGTAACAAGAAAATAAAGTTTCTACGATCTGATCGTGGAGGAGAATATTTGAGTTACGAGTTTGGTGTACATTTGAAAAACTGTGGAATAGTTTCACAACTCACGCCACCCGGAACACCACAGCGCAATGGTGTGTCCGAACGTCGTAATCGTACTTTACTAGATATGGTGCGATCTATGATGTCTCTTACAGATTTACCGCTATCATTTTGGGGTTATGCTTTAGAGACGGCCGCATTCACGTTAAATAGGGCACCATCAAAATCCGTTGAGACGACGCCTTATGAACTGTGGTTTGGCAAGAAACCAAAGTTGTCTTTTCTTAAAGTTTGGGGCTGCGATGCTTATGTGAAAAAGCTTCAACCTGATAAGCTCGAACCCAAATCGGAGAAATGTGTCTTCATAGGATACCCAAAGGAAACTGTTGGGTACACCTTCTATCACAGATCCGAAGGCAAGACATTCGTTACTAAGAATGGATCATTTCTAGAGAAGGAGTTTCTCTCGAAAGAAGTGAGTGGGAGGAAAGTGGAACTTGACGAGGTAACTGTACCTGCTCCCTTACTGGAAAGTAGTTCATCACAGAAAACTGTTTCAGTGACACCTACACCAGTTAGTGAGGAAGCCAATGATAATGATCATGAAACTTCAGATCAAGATACTACTGAACTTCGTAGATCAACCAGAGTAAGATCCGCGCCAGAGTGGTACGGTAATCCTGTTCTGGAAGTCATGCTACTAGATCATGATGAACCTACGAACTATGAAGAAGCGATGGTGAGCCCAGATTCCGCAAAGTGGCTTGAAGCCATGAAATCTGAGATGGGATCCATGTATGAGAACAAAGTATGGACTTTGGTTGACTTGCCCGATGATCGGCAAGCAATTGAGAATAAATGGATCTTCAAGAAGAAGACTGACGCTGATGGTAATGTTACTGTCTACAAAGCTCGACTTGTCGCGAAAGGTTTTCGGCAAGTTCAAGGGATTGACTACGATGAGACCTTCTCACCCGTAGCGATGCTTAAGTCCGTCCGAATCATGTTAGCGATTGCCGCATTTTATGATTATGAAATTTGGCAGATGGATGTCAAAACTGCATTCCTGAATGGATTTCTGGAAGAAGAGTTGTATATGATGCAACCGGAAGGTTTTGTCGATCCAAAGGGAGCTAACAAAGTGTGCAAGCTCTAGCGATCCATTTATGGACTGGTGCAAGCCTCTCGGAGTTGGAATAAACGTTTTGATAGTGTGATCAAAGCATTTGGTTTTATACAGACTTTCGGAGAAGCCTGTATTTACAAGAAAGTGAGTGGGAGCTCTGTAGCATTTCTGATATTATATGTGGATGACATATTACTGATTGGAAATGATATAGAATTTCTGGATAGCATAAAGGGATACTTGAATAAAAGTTTTTCAATGAAAGACCTCGGTGAAGCTGCTTACATATTAGGCATTAAGATCTATAGAGATAGATCAAAATGCTTAATTGGACTTTCACAAAGCACATACCTTGACAAAATTTTGAAGAAGTTCAAAATGGATCAAGCAAAGAAAGGGTTCTTGCCTGTGTTACAAGGTGTGAAATTGAGTAAGACTCAATGCCCGACCACTGCAGAAGATAGAGAGAATATGAAAGATGTTCCCTATGCATCAGCCATAGGCTCTATCATGTATGCAATGCTGTGTACCAGACCTGATGTGTGCCTTGCTATAAGTTTAGCAGGGAGGTACCAAAGTAATCCAGGAGTGGATCACTGGACAGCGGTCAAGAACATCCTAAAATACCTGAAAAGGACTAAGGATATGTTTCTCGTATATGGAGGTGACAAAGAGCTCATCGTAAAAGGTTATGTTGATGCAAGCTTTGACACTGATCCGGACGATTCTAAATCGCAAACCGGATACGTGTTTACATTAAACGGTGGAGCTGTCAGTTGGTGCAGTTCTAAACAAAGCGTCGTAGCGGGATCTACATGTGAAGCGGAATACATAGCTGCTTCGGAAGCAGCAAATGAAGGAGTCTGGATGAAGGAGTTCATATCCGATCTAGGTGTCATACCTACTGCATCGGGTCCAATGAAAATCTTTTTTGACAATACTGGTGCAATTGCCTTGGCAAAGGAATCCAGATTTCACAAAAGGACCAAACACATCAAGAGACGCTTCAACTCCATCCGGGATCTAGTCCAGGTGGGAGACATAGAGATTTGCAAGATACATACGGATCTGAATGTTGCAGACCCGTTGACTAAGCCTCTTCCACGAGCAAAACATGATCAGCACCAAAGCTCCATGGGTGTTAGAATCATTACAGTGTAATCTAGATTATTGACTCTAGTGCAAGTGGGAGACTGAAGGAAATATGCCCTAGAGGCAATAATAAAGTTATTATTTATTTCCTTATAATCATGATAAATGTTTATTATTCATGCTAGAATTGTATTTACCGGAAACATAATACATGTGTGAATACATAGACAAACAAAGTGTCACTAGTATGCCTCTACTTGACTAGCTCGTTAATCAAAGATGGTTATGTTTCCTAACCATGAACAATGAGTTGTTATTTGATTAACGAGGTCACATCATTAGTAGAATGATCTGATTGACATGACCCATTCCATTAGCTTAGCACCCGATCGTTTAGTATGTTGCTATTGCTTTCTTCATGACTTATACATGTTCCTATGACTATGAGATTATGCAACTCCCGTTTACCGGAGTAACACTTTGGGTACTACCAAACGTCACAACGTAACTGGGTGATTATAAAGGAGTACTACAGGTGTCTCCAATGGTCGATGTTGGGTTGGCGTATTTCGAGATTAGGATTTGTCACTCCGATTGTCGGAGAGGTATCTCTGGGCCCTCTCGGTAATACACATCACATAAGCCTTGCAAGCATTACAACTAATATGTTAGTTGTGAGATGATGTATTACGGAACGAGTAAAGAGACTTGCCGGTAACGAGATTGAACTAGGTATTGGATACCGACGATCGAATCTCGGGCAAGTAACATACCGATGATAAAGGGAACAACGTATGTTGTTATGCGGTCTGACCGATAAAGATCTTCGTAGAATATGTAGGAGCCAATATGGGCATCCAGGTCCCGCTATTGGTTATTGACCGGAGACGTGTCTCGGTCATGTCTACATTGTTCTCGAACCCGTAGGGTCCGCACGCTTAAGGTTACGATGATAGTTATATTATGAGTTTACATGTTTTGATGTACCGAAGGAGTTCGGAGTCCCGGATGAGATCGGGGACATGACGAGGAGTCTCGAAATGGTCGAGACGTAAAGATTCATATATTGGATGATATGGTTAGGCCAAGAGGTCAAGCCCATGAGGCTTTAGGTCGGTGCAAAAAGGAGTCTTGCGGAGGCCAGGGGGCCAAACGCCGGAGACCCTGGCGTCTGGCCCTGGGCCAGACGCCGAGGCCCATGGCGTCTGGGCCAGACGCCAAGGATTGTGGCGTTTGGTCCTGGAGTCCGAGTGGGACTCTTGCCTTTCGGGCAAAACCGACTTTGAGGAGGCTTTTGCTCCAAGTTTCAACCCCGGGGCTCAACATATAAATAGAGGGGCAGGGCTAGCACCAAAGACACAAGAAGTTGATCCACGTGATCTATTCCTTAGCCGTGTGCGGCGCCCCCAGCCACCATATTCCTCGATAATACTGTAGCGGAGTTTAGGCGAAGCCCTGCTGCTGTAGTTCATCAAGATCGTCACCACACCGTCGTGCTGACGGAACTCTTCCCCGACACTTTGCTGGATCGGAGTCCGGGGATCGTCATCGAGCTGAACGTGTGCTCGAACTCGGAGGTGCCGTAGTTTCGGTGCTTGATCGGTTGGATCGAGAAGACGCAGGACTACTTCCTCTACGTCGTGTCATCGCTTCCGCAGTCGGTCTGCGTTGGGTACGTAGACAATACTCTCCCCTCGTTGCTATGCATCACATGATCTTGCGTGTGCGTAGGAAATTTTTGAAATTACTACGAAACCCAACACCTGGAGAGCACCAATCTTAAGTGTATCGACAGTTGGCTCGACATGAGCCCGCACATCATCATCAGTGATGGTACTAACCGGAATTGTACCCACTATTGGTTGAACCTGAGCCTGCACATCATTATCAGTGTTAATGTCCACAGGATCACCGTGAGTATGAGACACATCCTTCTCCCCCTCTTGACCATCATGCACAGGGTGTAGGTGGTCAAGCTCTGCAAACAACAGACTGAGATCAGTCGGCTCACCATAGAATGGCTCAGACTCCCTGAATGTAACGTCCATACTTACAAACCTGCGTTTTTCAGAGGGACACCAACATTTATACCCCTGCTGACTAGACGAGTATCCCAGAAAGACACACTTCACTGCCCGAGGATCAAGCTTGCCAACAGATGGTCGGTGATCACGAACAAAGCAGGTACTGCCAAACAACTTTGGGGGAACAACAAACTTATTATCTCCAATGATCAACTCAGACGGAGATTTCATGCCAAGTATCCTGGAAGGTGTTCGGTTGATCAAGTATGTGGCTGTCATAACTGCATCATCCCACAAGAACTTAGGCACATTCATGGTAAACATCAACGACCGAGCGACCTCAAGAACATGACGATTCTTCCGTTCGGCCACTCCATTCTGAGGGGGGGTGTCCGAACATGAAGTTTGATGAAGAATCCCATGGTCAGCCATGAAAGCCCCAAAAATGTTGTTCACATACTCCGTTCCATTGTCCGTCCTGAGCACCTTGACCTGTACCTGAAACTGGTTCTTTACAAGAGCATGGAAGTTCTGAAAACAGCTAAACACCTCATCCTTGTGACGCATCAAGTAAATCCAAGTCATGTGAGAATAGCAGTCAATAAAGGTAGCAAAATACTTCTTCCCATTCATTGACACCACTGGGCTAGTCCATACATCCGAATGAATAAGCATAAAAGGAGATATGCTCCTGAGCCCCTTACTCACATATGAGGCCCGTGTGTGTTTTGCATATTCACAAGCATCACATGTCAGCTTGCCTTTGCCTATTCCACACATAACATCCGGAAATATTCTACTCATCTTATCAAAAGATACATGCCCCATCCTACAATGATGGATCATCGCCTGCTTCTCCTTATCCTTCATGGTCGCAGCACACACCAAGTCCGGCTGCACCTCCTGGTCCATGTACCAGAGCCCCCTACGCCTGGTGCCAGTCCCAACCGTCTGGCTCGTCTGTCGCACCTGAATCAAGCAACCGAACTTGTCAAGGATCACACGACAGTCCATTTGATCAATGAGTGCACTGAAAGAGACCAAATTGACAGGAAAGGCTGGCACATGTAAAACTGACGATAGGGAAATGGTCGGAGTACACTTTACTGTACCAACCCCTATGACTGGTTGTTTTGTGCCATCAGCCGTTTGTATAGTGCCCGTGTGAGAGGGAGGATGCTTAGTGTAAGATTTGAACACACATGAGTTACTAGCAACATGCTTAGATGCTCCAGAGTCAAGAACCCACTCTGGAGCACTCTCATTAGTAGCAAGAGATGCTCTTTCCGGATTACCTTCATCAGTGGAGGCCCAGTGAGCAAAGTCTCCATAGACAACATCATCTACATCTTTGCCTTTGGACGTCCCAGTGTCTCCTGCAACGGCCATGTGAGCCCTCTGACCCCCTGAGTGTCCTGAGTAGCCACCTCTACCTCTAGAATCCTGGCTCCATGAGGTCTCTGAGTATCCACCTCTGCCTCTAGCACTTCTACCTCTGCCTGCTCCCCCTCTGTTATATCCCCTGCCTCTGCCACGAGTTGGACATTCTTTCTTCCAGTGACCTACCTCCCCACAGATATGACATTTGGTGGGATCTCCCCACTCCATGCGCTCAGTGACTGCAAATGTCAAAGCTGGCACAACCTTCATGTCTGCATGCTCAAGGGATAGGCGCACCTCCTCTTGAGTCATCGCTGCAATAGCCTCAGGAATGGTAGGCAGACTAGGTTGGTGCAACAGGGAAGCCTTCCTGCCATCAAAGCAACCTTTGAGGCCAGCCAAAAATTTCAGCACACGCCTGCGTGCCATCCACTTATGCCCTGACTCGATTGAAGCCGCATCATAGAGTTCCAAGGGATCACAGTTATCCTGGTCAGCCCACAGAGCCTGCAGTTCTGCCACGTATGTCATCACTGACATGCCATCATCTTGACGCAGCAACCTAATCTTGTCCTCAATCTGAGCAATGAGCATGACATTGCCCTTGCCAGAGTATTGAGTGGACAGAATCTTCCATATCTCAGCAGGTGAGGATAGCCCCTCCACAGAGCGTCCAATGGAGGGCACCACGAAGTTCAACAACCACACCATAAGTACAGAGTGGATGACCTTCCACCTCTTGCCCTCTGCACTACTCTTGTCCCTTGGTTCTACAACGGTGCCCAACAAATATCCATCAAGCTCCTTCTGCTCCACAGCCCACAAAGCCCTTCTGGACCAGCTCAAATAATTTGTTGCCCCCTCTAGCTTCATGTCCAGGGGCGACATTTCAAGCTTTTGAGCCACTCCCTGTCGAGGAACGATGGCCCCAGAGTTGGACTCCGTGAGGATCTTAGCGAGCTTCTCCAAAGCCTCGGCAAGACCAGTTGGTTCAGCCATTGTTTGGCGGGATAAGCAGCAACAGCAAAACTCAGCAACACCTCTTCTTCTCTTTCCAACCAGCAGCAGCTCAGCTTCAGCAACACCTCTTCTTCTCTTTCCAACCAGCAGCAGCTCCTCGCAGGAATAAGCTCCAGCACCTCCTCTTCCTTCTCCCCCTCAGCAGCACCAGCAGTAGCAGCAACAGAGTCAGCAGCAGCAAACACGCAGCCTCCAGGACCACAGCGCCCAGCAGCAGCTCCTCTCCTCTCGATCACTCCCCTTTCTACTCTCCGCTCAGCAGCACCACAGCGCACGCAGGACGCACGCACTCCTTCTCTCCACTAGTGCTCCTCCTCTGCTCCTCTGCCTGCTGCCGCTCAGCACAAGCACGCCAGCAACCACCCCGAGCAGCTCCTCTTCCTCTGCAGCCGCCCGAGGACGAGGAAGAGCCCGAGCAGGGGCTCTGCCTCCGGTCCAAGAAGCAGCAGCAGCAGCCGCCCGCGCAGCTCTGCCGGGCCGCTCCCCGCGTCTCTCGTGCGTGCAGCTCTCTACAGCCTCCCGCGCGCGCGCCAGATCCACCGCCACCTCGCCGGACGTCGCCGCCGTCTCCTTAAGCCCCGCCGTCGCTGGCCTCTGATACCATGTTGAGATGAGAGGGGGAGTACCTACAGAGAGGAGGGCAGGTGGTGTCTGGTGACTCACGAGTAGTTCCTCTCGTGTCTGGCGGCTCACACCGGGGCAGGGGGAAGAGGGGCTCCTCTTCTAGGTCAGCACCTCTCATGGGCTTGGGCCCAAGAGACAGATCTTGATGGGCTAGGGCCCATACCGGTTCAACATATATATATCATAATTTGGGGCTCTGAGCTTCAAACACGCATATGTGCATGCTTATCCTGCATATAATGGCTGTCATCGAAGGGCAGTGATTCAAATAAATCACGACTCATATATGTTAGAACTTGCATTCTACTGCTAATGGATATTTTGAGTGTCCATATCATGGGCAGAATATGCATTCTAGTCAATTAGCTTGTATGATGCTTTGAGGACCAACAAGTTCTTGTAGTCTATGCAACATAGAAGAGCTTCATTAAAATTCACTGCATCCCCAAATATGTGAAATGATAAGGCTGCTCTTTGTTACTCAAAAGTACCCTTTCCATTAAACTTATTATCTGACTCAAATTCATATTGAGACGCATAAGGAAAACGCATCCTAATGGCTCACATTTTATCCTTGGCATCAGCATTTAGAAGATCCCAAAAGCAGCCACGTTCATCTGGTAAAGTGCTGGCTGGGAGCACCTAAATTGTATCTTCTGCGGAATATATCCGGTGTTCGCCTTCCAACTGCTGTTATCATCAACGGATGCTACTGCTGGTTCATTTAGATATGCGCAGCTGCTCTTCCTCCACCTGCACTTCCAAACTTTCAGAAGTTAGTATGTAGTTCCATAGTTTCTGTTTTTCATCGGTTACGGAAATATGGCCAGACGTTGTAATTTGTAAAGGTGTGCCCTCCATGTCAAGATCACCATTAGAACGAAGAAAAAAGAATAGCTTACCAATGCTTGATGCCAATTTGTATCTCAATGTTCCTGGCGATCTCTCCCTCCTCCATCATCTCGCTTGTCTCTGCTTTCTCGTCTATAATCCCGTCTATCCTTTGTACAAAAAGCATGTAATCTTCTTGCTGCTCTTAACAGAGTTTGAGCAATCCAAATTAATTATACAAACACAAATGGCAAAGGTATCGAAATGACACTGTCATACAATATTCTTTCCATGTACTACCTGTATAATAATGTCATACTAAGGTTTACAGAGCTTATGCTGTTTTTTTTCGATTTAAAGCGGGTATGCAGTTAAGTATAAACTAGGTAGTAAATGAAATGGGATCATCAAATTATTAACAGAGTATTCTTGACCGACGATGAGGGGTAACAGTATACTTGCCTTGAGAGTCTTGAGTTTGATCCTTGCAGCCTCCTTCTCGTCATCGAGCCGGCGTTCCTCTTCCTCCAGCTTCTTTCTCCTCCAGAAACGGTCGATCTCCGCCCGGGTGATGCTCTGGACCGGGCCTGCCATCCTTCCCCGGCGAACACAAGGACCTTTGATCATCTTCATGGCCGCGCACCCTTTGATCATCTTCTCCCTCTCTATAGAGTTGAGTTCAGCTCAGCAAGCTTATGAGGAGAGTGACATGTCAGGTGTCTATCCACTCTTGTCAACCATCGGTCTCTTGAGCATCTGGTGTTTGCTTTTGGAGTTGGGAGTCACCGGTGGAGAGCTTCTGTTCAGGAAGAGTGCACGCACTCTGCTAACATGGACCCCCTCTAGCAAGCACCAACCATTGTACGTGTACTATCCAACTCCCGTCTCCTAGTTAGTGGAATGTTGCTAGTGCCTAGTGGGATGTACATGTACGTACCGTTTGGTGCACTCTATTCTAAACTCTTTCACTTTCGCGTAATGATTTCATCCGAGTTTGAATCATGAGTATGCAATTGCTTGTCCTTATGGGCCTAGGATATAAGGTTGCCGTGAGTGCGTTAAGACTGCTGATGTTGAATTATAGCCATGCCACTGGGATCATGTGACTTAATTGTAATGATTGCCAGAAATATCTTAATACAGGCTAAATACACATCTCCACTGAAAGAGTACTGGATATGGATAATTACCAAGAAACGTAACACCCTCTGATGACCATTCGGCATGAGTGGTGAGCTATTCCAAAAGAACAATGAACCATACTCGCCCTCCATGAATAATACAAGCGCCGGATCATCGTCACACAATGCTTTGCAAAGTTCACATGCTAACACGAAAGTTCAAGGACGACAAAGGTCGCTCATAATTCGAGAGATTTTTAACTCAAACCGCCACATCCACTTTGTATATTGGTTAAAAGTGATCGTCTTGATTTCTGAATGATAAGAACAGCCACTCAGGAACGTCTTACATTACAGGACGGAACGAGTAAAAAACAAGCCCTACTTCAAGCCGATCAGTGAGGACATTGGTTAGTGTAACAGAATACATCATAAAGAAGCCCTCCGTTCCAAAATAGATGACCCAACTTTATACTAAAGTTAGTACAAAATTGAGTCATCTATTTTGGAACGGAGGGAGTATGACTGTATGAACTGTATGAACTGTACCATTGGTGATCAAATACCTGACTAAAAAGCATCTGAAATTCCCATTTTCAGTACCCAGTACACTTAGCTGAACAAGCGTTCGTTTATCTGAACTAGAGAAACCTACGTCGTTAGCCTAACACAGCAGGCCGCGGATTAGCTTATTAGACTGAAAGAATAGCATGGGAGGGCAGTCTGGCAAAGCAGCAACAAGTCCAAAACCAAGAAACTTGAGCATTGCCTTCTAAGAGCTTATGAGCTCCATGACTCATTCACACAAGTAAATTAAATTCTGAAGCATCTGACCATACCTAACGAGCCACAGATAGTGATGCCCAATTCTGAACAAAAAATGACATTTGAGGAAAGGGCAAAACACCATACATTATGTAAAGGAAATTTAAGCTTCAAGCTCTGCTAGTACTCACAATTCACACAAATATCACAAGATAACAATATGCCACAGAACAGGAAACAAGAATCCAACTATGGAGCATTTGATCTGAAAATTAATTGCAAATTAACTTAAGCAGAAGAGTAACCGCTGATCTTCTGATTAAAGAACCATGAAGGCATAACGCTAGCACTGTAAATTGTAATCTCAGGCTGCAAATGTTAGTATCCGCTTCAGATTCTGAAACACACGTTTGCAGTATGTTTTCAACCGACAGCTCAAAGGAAGAATCAAAATCGACAAAATCAGAATTGAAGAACGTCGGATCAATAGGATCGATATGCTATCAAACATCATAATTTGTTATCTTCATTCACAGCATTTACTGCTTCTCGTTCATCAAATAGACCCAATGCGGCCAAATGTGACGATCTGATATAGAAGAAAAGGAACCAAATCTGCAAAAAGCCTACTCATTTCTTTCTAGAATCGCAGTAACTACATGCAGTCTCCGGTTCAAGAATCCTATACACAACCATGTACTAGCAGACAAGGACTCACAAGAGCCAAGAAAACTAACTAGAGTTGGTCAAGAAGGCTTCGTAATCAGAGGTTCAGAGCCAGACCAAGAATCGTCAAGAACCAAGAACGCGCGCGCGCCGCGCCCATGTCAGCACCCTGGAGCCGGAGCAGTCTTGGCCGCCATCGGCGAGGCCCGCGGCGACTGCGGCGTGGCCCAGATGTTGCACACGGGGCAGCGCGGCGAGATGGCCAGCCACCGGTCGACGCAGTCCTGGTGGAAGGCGCGGTTGCAGCCGGGGAGGACGCGCACGGCGCGGCCGGGCTCCATGGCGTCGAGGCAGATAGGGCAGAGCACCTCCTCCTCCTCCTCCTCGCCGTTCGGGGTCGCCGCCTGGACGACCCCGCCCAGCTGCCTCAGCTCCGCCTCTGATAGCCCGTTCTTGTCGTCGTCGTCGTCGACCGTCTCCGGCGTCTCGGGCGGCGGGGCGGGGGGCGGGCCAAACGCCACGGCCTGGAACAGGTAGCAGAGCCAGACGCCGAGCACCCCGAGCATGCCGATGGCGAGCGACCCCACGGCCAGGAACACCGCCCAGACCTGCGCCATCTCTGTCTCTCCTCTCGTCGAGCGCGCGTTGGTGGCAGTTACGGGCTCAGGCGCGTGGCAGACGTCGTGGAAATAGCACGGATGCAGAGGACGCAGGCAGATCCTATTTGACGCTCGTTAGCGTCAAAAGATCGTGCCTTCGCTGAGGCGATCGTCCGGTTGGGCCGGCCCACGTACGGGATTCGCCTGTTATTCGTTCGCTGCTGCTTCCTTTGCTGTTTCCTGCGGGGTTTTTTTTTCGTTTTTCTTCTGTAGTTTTTTTGCTTCGGCTTTTCAATGTTTTGTCCAGTTGGTGATGGTTTTTTTGTACCTTTTACCTTTCATTCTTTTTTCCTTTTCTTTTATTTTCCTTTATGTTTTTTCTTCTCATTTTTTGTGTGTTCACCGCGTATAACAACAATGTTCATCGTATATTAAGACATGTTCACCATATATTATGATAAATTTCACCATGCAATATAAAAAAGTTCATCATGTATTACAAAAATGTTCATCATACATTAATAAAATGTTCATGATATATTATAAAAACGTTCACCGTACATTATAAAAAAGTTCATCATGTTTTAAGAATTTGTGCAATGAATACTAAAAAAAATTCTCTGTGTATTTGAAATTTGTTCAGCATATTTTACAAAAATATTCAATGTGTATTCGAAAATTATTAAATTAATATTACAAAATGTTCATTGTATATTAAAAAATTGTTCAGTGTATATTATAAAAAAGTTCAACGTACACTTAAAAATTTTCAGCGTATATAGAATTTTGTTCATGTTTTTCTGTTTTTGTTCACGTTTCTTTGTTATAAAGGTTTTTTCTAATTTTGAATTGTGTTCACATTTTCAAACATTATTCGCATTTATTAAGAAAGATTGTTCATATTTTCTCAAGAAAAACTGAAAATTTTGAAGGAAAAAACGAATCTGTCATTACTTCTTTGTACTTATACCTTGGCGCTGCAATCAAGAAGAGCACGGTTGCTACCTCAACTGGGTCCCGGCGGTGCTTCCTTCCTCGAGGTAGTGAGTTCGACTCCATGTGTTAACTTAATTTTTTCCTGATTTTCGAAGTTTTACATTGGACGCTGCTAACAGGCCGGCCCGTTTTGCGCGCCCTTTTAGCGAAAGGAGGTCGTATTGACGCACACGGGCGTCGAGAAGGGACTCTCGAGGACGCAGGTGTGTTGCAAACTTGCAATTAATAAGTACTGTAGCAATGGGCTATCAAATCGTATGGGCTGAAAAAGCCAGGTAGAGGCGAAATGAGACCCCTCCCGCCTCCACACTGGCAAAGGCTATATCTCGTTCATGGCCGGCCCGTTTTTCGTTCATGGCCGGCCTGTTTTTTTTCTTTCGCTGTTTCAGATCAAGAAAATCAAATCGCTAGTGGTGATTGATGTACTAGTTTCTTCCCCTTTTTTTTATTTTATTTTACTTTTTCTTTCCATTTTCTCCATTTCTTCTGGTTTTCTAAATGTTATTTTTTTTTGTTTTTTTCACCAGTTTTCTTTGTTTCTTTCACGATTTTCACTAGTTTTTTCCTTTCTTTTTTATCCATCTTTCCTTGCTTCTTTCTCGGTTCTCGTTGGTTTTTTTCTTTTCTTCATTTTTTAGTTTTATTTATTGGTTATTCCTTTGTTTCTTGGTTTTGATTGGTTTTCCTTTTTACTTTTTCGATTTTTGAATGCATGGTCAACATTTTTTTATATATGTTTTTAAACATTTTTAAATGCTTGATTATTATTTTAAATAAAATATTAACCTTTTTTTAATACAAGGTCAATATTTTTTCTAGACATATGTTTAGCATTTTCAAATGCTTCATTAACATTTTTCAAATACATGATTTTTCTTAATGCATGGTCAACTTTTGTTCTATATGCATTCAATACTTTTCCAAATTCTTGATTAATATTTTTAAATGCAAGATTAATTATTTTTGCATGAATGGTCAACATTTTTTCTATGTACATTTAACATTTTGAAAATTCTTGATTAACATTTTTTAAATACAATTTTAATAATTCTTTAATACAATACAAGATTAACTTTTTTGTATACATGATCACATTTTTCTATACACATTTTACATTTTTCAAATGCTTGATTAACTTTTTTTATACATGATCAACATTTTTCTATACATATTTTACATTTTTCAAATGCTCGATTAACATTTTTCAAATACAACTTAAACATTTTTTGAATACATGGTCAATATTTCTTCTATAACAAATTTTAAATGCTTGATTAAAAAAATTGAAATACGTGATTAGCTTTATTTCAAATGCTCAATTGACATTTTTTAAATAGATGATAAAAAAAATTCACGCACATTGTATATGTTCTGTATACGTTTTTGTACATTTGCTTTATACACATTTAAAAATTCAAATGCTTGATTAACATTTTTTAAATACTTTTATGGAAATTGTTTTGTGTAATATATTTATTTAGAATATTTGAAAGTATAAATGAAATTAAAGAAATAAGATAATAAAAAACAAAAACAAAAAACATGAAAAAAAAGAAATGAGGTCATGGCCTCCCGCACGACTAGCATGTTAAGTCTCGCTATAAGCGAGACATGGCGCTACCTCTCCACCTTACTGTTACTTGTGAGCTGCATTGAGATTTTCTCAAAAAGGAGATAATGAAGTAGTACAATAAAGATAAGTATTTTCTTCAGTTAAGAACCAAGGTTATCAATACAATAGAAAAACTACACAGAACCTTGTTAGCAACACCTGTATACATAAAAACAAAAACTTGCACCCAACACAAACAAGGGGTTATCAATCCCCTCGGTGGCTACTTGTAAGGATTAAATTTTATAGTGGTAGATAATAAAGTAAATTGCAAAACAATATAAAAGAAATAAAAATGTACCAACGTATTTTTGCGCTTTTACATATGATAAAAATAGATCTGGGGGTCATAGTTTTCACTGGAGGCTTCTTTCTCGAACACATAGCATACGGTGGGTGAACAGACTACTGTTGGGCAATTGATAGAAAATCGCATAGTTATGACGATATACAAGGCGATGATCATGTATATAGGCATCACGTTTGAAACAAGTAGACCGATTCCTGCCTGCATCTACGACTATTACTCCATCAATCGACCATTATCCAGCATGTATCTATGGTATTAAGTATAAAGCAGAGTAACGCCTTAAACAAGATGACATGATGTAGACAAAGTACAACCAATCAATATGAATAAACCCCGTCATTTTATGCTTAATGACAACAATGCAAATATGTGTCTTGTCTCTTTCTATCACTGGGATATAGAGCACCGCAAGATTAAACTCATCATAAAGCATCTCTCTTATTGCAAGATAAATCAAATTAGTTGGCCAAACTAAACAGATAGATCGGAGAGAAATACAAATCTATAATGGTCATGCATAATAAAGTTCAGAGAAGACTCAATTGATATTCATGAATAACCTTATCATAGACCAACAATTCATCGGATTTCAACAAACACACCAGAAAAGAAGATTACATCAAATAGAACTCCAAAAACAGTGTACTGAAGATTAAAGAGAGAACAAGCCATCTAATTACTAGCTACGGACCCGTAGGTCTATGGTGAACTACTCACGCACCATCAAAAGGGCTGCAAGGATGATATAGAAGCCCTTCGTGATCGACTCCCCCTCCGGCGAGCCGCCCCGGCTACTTAAGCCCTCGCCCCGCCAAACCCTAACCCCTCTCTCCTCCCTCGCGCCCCCGTCCACCCTCCCCCGTTGACGTCGTCGTGCCCGTGGACGTCGAGGCCACCGCGCTCGTCCCTGTCGCCGTCCGCATCGCCCTCGCTGCTCCGACGTCTCCCGGCTCTCCCCGAGCTCGCTTTCGCACGACTACAGGGCCCCATGAGCTTCCCTTTCTCCCCTAACCCCCCTCGTGCTTCCATTCGCCCGCGAATCCCCACACCCGAGCTCGCGATCGCACGGCCCCTCTGCTGCCCCGCCGCGCTCCCTGGCCCCTGGGTCGTTCTGGCCGCGCGCCTGGCCTCGCACACGTCGGCGCCCGCCTGCGCCCGTCGCTCCCCACGCACGTCAAGGCCAACCCCTCTCGCGCCCGCGTAGCCCCGCGTCCTACCTCTTCCCCTGCATCGCACCCGTGCGATGACTGCAGCCGCGTTGCCGCTCTCGGGCCGTCCCATCCCGCCCGTGCTTGCCTGTTGCTGCGAGCTGCTACCTCCTTCGCCCACAGGCCAGCTCGCCCGCCCCCAGCGGCACCCTGCTGCACCCGCCGGCCCTCACCCGCTTCCTACCGCCAGCCGCTACGCTTCCCCGCTGCAACCCCGTCTAGTGTTGCTGCTACTGCCTTGTCGTGCTTGTGCCTCCATCGCTCGCCCCGCGGTCGCGCCACTGCGCCCGCCCCAGCGGCTCGCCTCGCTCGCTCGCCGCATCCGCCCGCTGCCCCTGCGCTCGCTGCAACCCGTTTTTGCTACGCCACCTCCTTGCCCGCACCTCGTCGTTGCTTGCCATGGCTTGCGCCTCGTCGTTGCTTGCCGTGGCCTGCGCCCTCCCGCGTGCGCCCGCTCGTGCCGCTGCCACTGGTACTCGCTGCGCCGCTGTTGCTCCCGCTTGAAGCTAAAGCTTGCCGCTCGCAGTTGCTCCCGCCGCGCCCATGCCCAACCCACGCGCTGCCCGCACCCTGCTCATGCACGCGCGCCCAGGCCGATGTGCTTGCAGCTGGCGCTGTTGCGGCCTGCTACCTCTTGAGCATGTGTTGGTTTTCCCTTGAAGAGGAAAGGGTGATGCAGCAAAGTAGCGTAAGTATTTCCCTCAGTTTTTGAGAACCAAGGTGTCAATCCAGTAAGAAACTACACGCAAATCGCCTAGTACCTGCACACAAAATCAAGAACCTTGCAACCAACGCGATAAAGGGGTTGTCAATCCCTTCATGGCCACTTGCAAAAGTGAGATCTGATAAAGATAATAAGATAAGTATTTTTGGTATTTTATTGTATAGATTGAAAAGTAAAGATTACAAAATAAATAATAAACTAGAATTATAGATCGGAAACTTATATGATGTAAAGTAGATCCGGGGGCCATAGGTTTCACTAGTGGCTTCTCTCAAGATAGCATATATTACGATGGGTGAACAAATTACTACCGAGCAATTGATAGAAAAGCGCATAGTTACGAGAATATCTAGGCATGATCATGATCATAGGCATCACGCCCGTGTCAAGTAGACCAAAATGATTCTGCATCTACTACTATTACTCCACACATCGACGGCTATCCAGCATGCATCTAGAGTATTAAGTTTATATGAACAGAGTAACACATTAGGCAAGATGACATGATGTAGAGGGATAAACTCAAGTAATATGATATAAACCCCATCTTTTTATCCTCGATGGCAACAATACAATATGTGTCGGTTCCCTTTCTGTCACTGGAATCGAGCACCGCAAGATTGAACCCAAAGCTAAGCACTTCTCCCATTGCAAGAAAGATCAATCTAGTAGGCCAAACTAAACCGATAATTAGAAGAGACTTGCAAAGATATCAAATCATGCATATAAGAATTCAGAGAAGAATCAAATATTGTTCATAGATAATCTTGATCATAAACCCACAATTCATCGGATCTCGGCAAACACACCGCAAAAAGTATTACATCGAATAGATCTCCAAGAACATCGAGGAGAACTTTGTATTGAGAACCAAAGAGAGAGTACAGAAAGTTCACGAAAAAGGTCCCCAGATGGGATCTCACTGGTACAGAAAGTTGCGGCCGTGGAAAAGTGGTTTCGTGGCTCCCCTGGATGTTTTCAGGGTATAAGAGTATATATAGGCGAAAGAAGTGGGTCGGTGGAGCTACGAGGGGCCCACGAGGGTGGGGTGCGCCTACCCCCTGGGCGCGCCTCCGTACCTCGTGGCCGCCTTGTTGCTTCCTTGGCCTCCACTCCAAGTCTCCTGAATTGTGTTTGTTCCAAAAAAGATCCTCGCGAAGGTTTCGTTTCGTTTGATATTCCTTTTCTGCGAAACACTGAAATAGGCAAAAGACAACAACTTGCACTGGGCCTTCGGTTAATAGGTTAGTCCCAAAAATGATATAAAAGAGCATATTAAAGCCCATTAAACATCCAAAATAGATAATATAATAGCATGAAACAATAAAAAATTATAGATACGTTGGAGACGTATCAGCATCCCCAAGCTTAATTCCCGCTCGTCCTCGAGTAGGTAAATGATAAAAACAGAATTTTTGATGTGGAATGCTACCTAATATAATTTTCAATGTAATTATCTTTATTGTGGCATGAATGTTTAGATCCAAAATATTCTAGACAAAAGTTTAATATTGACATAAAAATAATAGTACTTCAAGCATGCTAACCTAGCAATTATGTCTTATCAAAATAACATAGCCAAAGAAAGCTTATCCCTACAAAATCATATAGTTTGGCCATGCTTCATTTTCGTCACACAAAATTCTCCCATCATGCACAACCTCGATGACAAGCCAAGAAATTGTTTCATACTTAGCCTTTTCAAACTCTTTCAACTTTCACGCAATATATGAGCGCGGGCCATGGACATAGCACTATGGGTGGAATAGAATATGATGATGGAGGTTGTGTGAGAAGACAAAAATGAGAAAGTCTCATATTGACGCGGCTAATCAACGGGCTATGGAGATGCCCATCAATTGATGTCAATGCAAGGAGTAGGGATTGCCATGCAACGGATGCACTAGAGATATAAATATATGAAAGCTCAAGAAAAGAAACTAAGTAGGTGCATCCAACTTGCTTGCTCACGAAGACCTAGGGCATTTTGAGGAAGCCCATCATTGGAATATACAAGCCAAGTCCTATAATGAAAAATTCCCACTAGTATATGAAAGTGACAAAAGAGACTCTCTATCATGAAGATCATGGTGCTACTTTGAAGCGCAAGTGTGGAAAAATGATAGTAACATTGCCCCTTCTCTCTTTTTCTCTCATTTTTTTATTTGGGACTTTTTCTCTTCTTTTTATGGCCTCTTTTTTTCGTCTGGAATCTCATCCCGACTTGTGGTGGAATCATTGATACGTCTCCGTCGTATCTACTTTTCCAAACAATTTTGCCCTTGTTTTGGACTCTAACTTACATGATATGAATGGAACTAACCCGGGCCGACGTTGTTTTTAGCAGAATTGCCATGGTGTTATTTATGTGCAGAAACAAAAGTTCTCGGAATGACCCGAAACTTCACGAAGACTATTTTTGGAAATAATAAAAAATACTGGAAAAAGATCAAGACCAGGGGGCCCACACCCTAGCCACGAGGGTGGGGGCGTGCCTGCCCCCCTGGGCGCGCCCCCTACCTCGTGGGGCCCCTGGAGCTCCTCCGACCTCAACTCCAACTTTATATATTCGTGTTCGGAGAGAAAAAAATCAGGGAGAAAGATTCATCGCGTTTTACGATATGGAGCCGCCACCAAGCCCTAAACTCTCTCGGGAGGGCTGATCTGGAGTCCGTTCGGGGCTCCGGAGAGGGGAATCCGTCGCCATTGTCATCATCAACCATCCTCCATCACCAATTTCATGATGCTCACCACCATGCGTGAGTAATTCCATCGTAGGCTTGCTGGACGGTAATGGATTGGATGAGATTTATCATGTAATCGAGTTAGTTTTGTTAGGGTTTGATCCCTAGTATCCACTATGTTCTGAGATTGATGTTGCTATGACTTTGCTATGCTTAATGCTTGTCACTAGGGCCCGAGTGCCATGATTTCAGTTCTGAACATATTATGTTTTCATGAATGTATGAGAGTTCTTGATCCTATCTTGCAAGTCTATAGTCACCTACTATGTGTTATGACCCGGCAACCCCGAAGTGACAATAATCGGGACCACTTCTGGTGATGACCGTAGTTTGAGGAGTTCATGTATTCACTATGTGTTAATGCTTTGGTCTGGTACTATATTAAAAGGAGGCCTTAATTTCCCTTAGTTTCCACTAGGACCCCACTGCCACGGGAGGGTAGGACAAAAGATGTCATGCAAGTTCTTTTCCATAAGCACGTATGACTATATTCGGAATACATGCCTACATTACATTGATGAATTGGAGCTAGTTCCGTGTCACCCTAGGTTATGACTGTCACATGATGAACCACATCCAGCATAATTCTCTATCAACGATCCATTGCCTACGAGCTTTCCATATATTGTTCTTCGCTTATTTACTTTTCCGTTGCTATTGCTATCATCACTACAAAACACCAAAAAATATTACTTTTGCTATCGTTACCTTTTGCTACCGTTACCACTACTATCATATTACTTTGCTACTAAACACTTTGCTGCGGATATTAAGTTTCTAGGTGTGGTTGAATTGACAACTCAGCTGCTAATACTTGAGAATATTCTTTGGCTCCCCTTGTGTCGAATCAATAAATTTGGGTTGAACACTCTACCCTTGAAAACTATTGCGATCCCCTATACTTGTGGGTTATCAAGACTATTTTCTGGCTCCGTTGCCGGGAAGCATATCTATATTCTTTGAGTCACTTGGGATTGATATCTGCTTATCATTATGAAGAACTTGAAAGATCCAAGAACCAAGATTTATTCCTCAACTACGAGGGGAGGTAAGGAACTGGCATCTAGCTCTGCACTTGATTCACCTTCTGTTTTGAGTAAGCTTGCGACACGTAAACCTGCTTTTGCTATTAATTCTGATATGTCGCATATTATTGATGATGCCACTTCTGCTATGCATGATACTTATGATGAAACTACTTCTATGCCTGATACTACCGTGCCACTCGGTGAATTTCTTGATGAACAACTTTCTAGGGCCAGAGAGAATGAAATTATTGAAACTGATAATACTGATGAAAGTGATTATGAAGGCTCTCCTAATAAATATAAATTACTTGTTGTGCCTGAGGGCTATGTTATGGATGAAGAAACTGAAAGAGACTTTCTTGCTTGCAATGATAGAAGTGATCTTAAGAAATTATTAGCTAAGCTTAAACAAAAAACTCTGAATGCTAGAATGAAATATGATCCTGCTTATGCTACTTCACCTATCTTTGTTACTGATAAAGATTATGAATTCTCTACTGATCCTGAGATAATTACTTTGGTTGAATCTGATCCTTTTTATGGCTATGAATCTGAAACTGTGGTGGCACATCTTACTAAATTAAATGATATAGCCACCATGTTCACTAATGATGAGAGAACTCGATACTTTTATATCCTTAAAATATTTTCGTTCTCATTAAAGGGTGATGCTAAGATATGGTTTAATTCTCTTGATCCTGGTTGTGTGCGCAGTCCCCAGGATATGATTTATTACTTCTCTGCTAAATATTTCCCTGCTGATAAGCAACAAGCTGCCTTAAGGGATATATATAATTTTGTGCAAATTGAAGAAGAGAGTCTCCCACAAGCTTGGGGGAGGCTTCTCCAATTACTTAATGCTTTGCCTGATCATCCTCTTAAGAAAAATGAAATACTTGATATCTTTTATAATGGACTAACCGATGCTTCCAGAGATTACCTGGATAGTTGTGCTGGTTCTGTTTTCAGGGAAAGAACACTAGATGAAGCTGAAATTTTATTGAATAATATGTTGACCAATGAAAATAATTGGACACTTCCTGAGCCAGCCCCTGAGCCTATTCCTAAACCAACTCCGAAGAAAAGGGGTGTTCTATTTCTCAGTCCTGAAGATATGCAAGAGACAAAGAAATCCATGAAAGAAAAGGGTATTAAAGCTGAAGATGTTAAGAATTTACCTCCTATTGAAGAAATACATGGTCTTAATTTACCGCCAATTGAAGAAATACATGGTCTTAATTTACTGCCTATTGAAGAAACACATGGTCTTGACAACCCGACACAGGTAGTAAAGGTAAATTCTCTCTATAGATATGATAAAGCTGAAATCCCATTCACCAAGTTTGCTAGCCCATGCTTAGATGCGTTTGATAAATTTATGGTTAAGCAAGAAAACTTCAATGCTTATTTTGGTAGAGAATTAAAACGCAATGCTGATATGCTTGAACACTTGGGTGATTATATGGCTAATGTTAAAGGTGAACTTAAACTTATTAGTAAACATGCTTCTATGGTTACCACTTAAGTAGAACAAGTACTTAAAGCTCAGAATGATTTTCTCAATGAATTGAATAGTAAGAAAAATGATAATGATGTTAGATTTATGACTAGAGGTGGTAAAATGACTCAGGAACCTTTGTATCCTGAGGGCCATCCTAAGAGAATTGAGCAAGATTCTCAGAGAAATATTATAGATGCACCTAGTCCTTATAAAAGGAAGAAAAATAAAAATGATAGGACTTTGCATGCTTCTAGTGAACCTATTGCTGAAACACCTGAGAATCCAAATGATATTTCTATTTCTGATGCTGAAACACAATCTGGTAATGAACCTGAAACTAGTGATAATGTTAATGATAATGTTCATGATGATGCTCAACCTAGCAATGATAATGATATAGAAATTGAACCTACTGTTGATCTTGATAACCCACAATCAAAGAATCAACATTATGATAAGAGAGACTTTGTTGCTAGGAAACATGGTAAAGAAAGAGAACCATGGGTTCAAAAACCCATGCCTTTTCCTCCCAAACCATCCAAGAAAAAGGAAGATGAGGATTTTGAGTGCTTTGTTGAAATGATTGGACCTATCTTTTTGCGTATGCGATTAACTGATATGCTCAAAATGAATCCTTATGCTAAGTACATGAAAGAAATTGTTACTAATAAAAGAAAGATACCGGAAGCTAAAATTTCCACCATGCTTGCTAATTACACTTTTAAGGGTGGAATACCTAAGAAGTTAGGAGATCCAGGAGTATCCACTATACCATGCTCCATTAAAAGGAATTGTGTTAAAACTGCTTTATGTGATCTTGGAGCCGGTGTTAGTGTTATGCCTCTCTCTTTATATCGTAGACTTGATTTGAATAAGTTGACACCGACTGAGATATCTTTGCAAATGGCTGATAAATCAACTGCTATACCTGTCGGTATTTGTGAGGATGTGCCTGTTGTAGTTGCAAACGTTACTATTTTAACAGACTTTGTTATTCTTGATATTCCCGCGGACGATAGTATGTCTATTATTCTTGGAAGACCCTTTTTGAATACTGCAGGGGCTGTTATTGATTGCAACAAAGGCAATGTCACTTTTCATGTTAATGTTAATGAGCATACGGTACACTTTCCGAGGAAACAACCTCAAGTCCACGGTATCAATTCTATTGGAAAATTTCCATCGATTATCTTTGGAGGTTTTGAATTTCCTCTTCCTACTGTCAAGAAGAAATATGATATTCTTATTGTTGGGGATGCGCATATCCCCGTTGAGGTAACATAGTGTTATTCGAAATATCTTCGGTTCCATGTTATTCGGAATGAGTTTGTTAACAAGACTTGATCAACCTTGTTAATGGATTCCTTTTGATGATCATGAGATGGATGAAGTTAGAAAGCACAACCTTCTGTGCCCTCCTTTCACTTTTTGTTATTTATATTAAATAAAGTAAAATAGTATTTTCTGTCTATTATCTGAATTATCCGTGCAATATAAAAATACCCCGAAAATAAAAGTTCTCCAAATGCCCTGAAATTTAAATATGATTTTTTCTGGAATATTTGAGAATATTTGGCACTGAGAACACAGCAGGGGGCATCCACCTGGCCACGAGGGTGGAGGGCGTGCCCTACCCCCCTAGGCGCTCCCCCTACCTCGTGGGCCCACAGTGGCCCTCCTCCACTTATTCCTGCACCCACACACTCCTTCTTCCTCCCACAAACACCATTATCTAGCTCAAGCACAAGTTCTAACCTCTTTTGCTGTGATTTTCAATCTCCTTTCTCAAAGCACCTCTCACAAAACTGCTTTGGGGGATTGTTCCTTGGTATGTGACTCCTCCATTGGTCCAATTAGTTTTTGTCCTAGTGCTTTATTCATTGCAATTTTGTGCTACCTAGGTGACCATGTTCTTGAGCTTGCATGTCAAATTTATATGGTTCCAAGTTGTTCTAATGCATGATATAGGCTCTAGGCACTTGTAGGAGTAGCTACTATCATTTTTGTTGAGTTTGGTTTACTTTTATTTGAAGTTACTAAAAATTTCAGAATTTTTCAGAAAATAATGAAGAGATTTTTGAGGGGCTCATCGAGCCGAAGCTCAAAGGTAAAGCAAAATGAAGAAGCAGAGAGGCCCAAATATAATCTGCCTCATACCGCGGAGGTTCGGCCGTGTGAATGGCCTTCCGATGATTTCTTGAGAGCAGTCGGGATTTATGATGCTTTTTATAAATTGGCTAAGAATGCATGCCTCACCGACTTCCTCCGCGACCAACATGAACAATATCTCTTACTCACCAATACTTTTGTGCAAAACTTCTACTATTATCCTAGGGAATCACCTCCTTCGGTAGAGTTTCATTTATATGATGTGGTTAAGAAGATGTCACTATATGAATTTTGCAGGGTTTGCAAAATACCTTTCGAGGGTAGCTTAGAGGAACCACATCGTAGAGATGTGGATAGGTTTATTGACACTATCACTGTAGGGGAAACTAGGAAAGTTTTTGATGCAAGAATCACTAGCATACATTTTCCTGTTTTACGCTACTTTGCAATATTTGCTAGTCGTTGCTTAATTGGTCGCGGAAACTGTGGAAACCTTAGTGTTCCTGATATTTTTATTTTGTTCCATGGTTTATTCCGCGACAACTCTGTTAGTATGGGCGGTATTATTGCTAAACGGTTAGGTCTGAACCGTACAAAGGGCCCCATCTTTGGAGGTATCTATGCTTCACGCCTTGCTACATACTATAACATACCTATTGGGCACTATGAAAAAGAAGAAAAATTGCTCCCTACTCTTTATTTAGATTATAAGAGTATGGTAGCGCATGATTTTATTATAAAGAATAGGGAAGGGGAGCTTAAATACAAATTGTTCTTTGATAAATGTCATCCTGAGACTATCACCTTGCCTGCTCCTTCCTTGTTTGATTTGCCTACAGGCCAGTACCTCATCTCGCCGGAGGCTATTCATGCCTACCGGAACCCTACATCAGCAACAGAGCCAGAGTCGGAACCACAATTTGGTCCTCCACGACAGTCTAATTACCAGTGGGATCCGGAGATGATTGCCAACCAGTGGCAATCAGAGTCTTCTTCTTCGTAGTACGACCCCAACTATTACTTTGGATATCCGCCAGGCCAACCGTGGCCATAGACCAACTTAGGCCAAAAGCCTAAGCTTGGGGGAGTACGTATTTCTGACCGGCATTACATTCATGATTACACACTCATTGCTAGATGTCGGTGCTCATACTTTTTCATTGTATTATCCATGCTAGTTTATTTCCTTTTTATTGCTTTCTTCTTGTGTGTTTAATAAACCTTAAGAAAAACAAAAAAAATAGTTGTAGCTTTTAATTAGTTTACTTTCCATGCTTGTAGTAGTAATTAAAAGAGAAAAGCCCAAAAGATTTATTGTTCTTCTTTTGCTTGTTGGGAGCTTTCCAGTGTATATAGTTTTATTTCTTTTCTTTTCTTTGGGGGTCGATAGGAGAAGATCATGATTAAATTGTTGAAGTGGCTCTTATATGCATTATTTTTGATCTGACAAAAGAGCCCATATTGCCTTGTCTTGTCCTGTTTATTGAAAGCTTGCAGATTCCAGCTTAGTCCAATGCACATGCACTATTATTATTATCCACATCGTTCGGTCGTGCAAGTGAAAGGCAATTATGACGATATATGATGAACTGATTGAGATGGGAGAAGCTGGTATGAACTCAACCTCTCTTGTTTTTGTAAATATGATTAGTTCATCGTTCCTGATTCAGCCTATTATGAATAAACATGTTTGCGATGACAATTAGAGATCATAGTTTCTTATGCCATGCTTAATTAGCTAGGAGCTTATAATGGTTTACCTTGCGTGCCAACATGCTATTAAAATGGTTGTGATGTGGTATGATAGGGTGGTATCCTCCTCTGAATGATTTAAGTGACTTGACTTGGCACATGTTCACGCATGTAGTTGAAACAAAATCAACATAGCCTTCACGATATTTATGTTCATGGTGGATTATATCCTACTCATGCTTGCACTCAATGTTCATTAACTTTAATGCATGTTCATGGCTGTTGTCGCTCTCTAGTTGGTCGCTTCCCAGTCTTTTGCTAGCCTTCACTTGTACTAAGCGGGAATACTGCTTGTGCATCCAATCCCATAAACCCCAAAGTTGTTCCATATGAGTCCACCATACCTACCTATATACGATATCTACCTGTCGTTCCAAGTAAATTTGTATGTGCCAAACTCTAAAGCTTCAAATAAATATCCTGTTTTGTATGCTCGAATAGCTCATGTATCAACTAGGGTTGTCCGTATCTTCCATGTTAGGCGGGTTATTCTCAAGAGGAGTGGACTCCGCTCCTCACTCACGAGAAAATGGCTGGTCACCGGGATGCCCAGTCCCATGCTTTATGCAAATCAAATCAAAATAATTGCAAACAAAACTCCCCCTGGGACTCTTGTTAGTTGGAGGCACTCGCTGTTTCGAGCAAGCCATGGATTGATGCTTGTTGGTGGAGGGGGAGTATAAACTTTACCATTCTGTTTGGGAACCACCTATAATGTGTGTAGCATGGAAGATATCGCCATCTCTTGGTTGTTATGTTGACAATGAAAGTAGAACGCTCAAAATATTATTCATCTCTATTTCAAAAACGAGCTCTGGCACCTCTACAAATCCCTGCTTCCCTCTGCGATGGGCCTATCTATTTACTTTTATGTTGAGTCATCATCCTCTTATTAAAAAGCACCAGTTGGAGAGCACCACTGTCATTTGCATTCATTATTGTTAGTTTACATTGAGTATGACTTGACTGGATCTCTTTTACCATGAATTACAATGTCTAGTCAGTCCTTGATCTTTAAAGGTGCTCTGCATTTATGTTTTGCAGTCTCATAAAGGGCTAGCGAGATACCATCCTGTTATATCATATTATGATTGTTTTGAGAAAGTGTTGTCATCTGAGATTTATTATTATTGCTCGCTAGTTGATTATGCCATTGATATGAGTAAACGTGAGACCTAAGCGTTATTGTGAATATGGTTAGTTTATAATCTTTGCTAAAAACTTGAATGCTGGCTTTACATATTTACAACAACAAGAGCAAACAGAGTTTGTAAAAGTTTTTCTTTATCACTTTCAGTTTGTCAACTGAATTGCTTGAGGACAAGCAAAGGTTTATGCTTGGGGGAGTTGATACGTCTCCGTCGTATCTACTTTTCCAAACACTTTTGCCCTTGTTTTGGACTCTAACTTACATGATTTGAATGGAACTAACCCGGACTGACGCTGTTTTCAGCAGAATTGCCATGGTGTTATTTATGTGCAGAAATAGAAGTTCTCGGAATGACCTCAAACTTCATGGAGACTATTTTTGGAAATAAAAAAAAATACTGGCAAAAGATCAAGACCAGGGGCCCCACACCCTAGCCACGAGGGTGGGGGGTGCGCCCCCCTACCTCGTGGGCCTCCTGGAGCTCCTCCGACCTCAACTCCAACTCTATATATTCGTGTTCGGAGAGAAAAAATCAGGGAGAAAGATTCATCATGTTTTACGATACGGAGCCGCCGCCAAGCCCTAAACTCTCTCGGGAGGGCTGATCTGGAGTCCGTTCGGGGCTCCAGAGAGGGGAATCCGTCGCCATCGTCATCATCAACCATCCTCCATTACCAATTTCGTGATGCTCACCGCCGTGCGTGAGTAATTCCATCGTAGGCTTGCTGGACGGTGATGGGTTGGATGAGATTTATCATGTAACCGAGTTAGTTTTGTTAGGGTTTGATCCCTAGTATCCACTATGTTCTGAGATTGATGTTGCTATGACTTTGCTATGCTTAATGCTTGTCACTAGGACTCGAGTGCCATGATTTCAGATCTGAACCTATTATGTTTTCATCAATATATGTGAGTTCTTGATCCTATCTTGCAAGTCTATAGTCACCTACTATGTGTTATGATCCGGCAACCCCGAAGTGACAATAATCGGGACCACTCCCAATCATGTATTCACTATGTGCTAATGCTTTGTTCCGGTTCTCTATTAAAAGGAGGCCTTAATATCCCTTAGTTTCCATTAGGACCCCGCTGCCACGGGAGGGTAGGACAAAAGATGTCATGCAAGTTCTTTTCCATAAGCACGTATGACTATATTCGGAATACATGCCTACATTACATTGATGAATTGGAGCTAGTTCTGTGTCACCCTAGGTTATGACTGTCACATGATGAACCACATCTGGCATAATTCTCTATCACCGATCCATTGCCTACGAGCTTTCCATATATTGTTCTTCGCTTATTTACTTTTCCGTTGCTATTGCTATCATCACTACAAAACACCAAAAATATTACTTTTGCTATCGTTACCTTTTCCTACTGTTACCACTACTATCATATTACTTTGCTACTAAACACTTTGCTGCAGATATTAAGTTTCCAGGTGTGGTTGAATTGGCAACTTAGCTGCTAATACTTGAGAATATTCTTTGGCTCCCCTTGTGTCGAATCAATAAATTTGGGTTGAATACTCTACCCTCGAAAACTATTGTGATCCCCTATACTTGTGGGTTATCAATCATAGTCTCCATCATCCTTTCCTCACATGGGACAATGCTCTAATAATGAAAATCATCACACTTTTATTTACTTACAACTCAAGAATTACAACTCAATACTTAGAACAAAATATGACTCTATGTGAATGCCTCCAACGGTGTACCGGGATGTGCAATGAATCAAGAGTGACATGTATGAAATAATTATGAAGGTGGCTTTGCCACAAATACGATGTCAACTTCATGATCATGCAAAGCAATATGATAATGGTGGAGCGTGTCATAATAAACGAACGGTGGAAAGTTGCATGGCAATATATCTCGGAATGGCTATGGAAATGCCATAATAGGTAGGTATGGTGGCTGTTTTGAGGAAGATATAAGGAGGCTTATGTGTGATAGAGCGTATCATATCACGGGGTTTGGATGTACCGGCGAAGTTTGCACCAACTCTCGAGGTGATTAAGGGCAATGCACGGTACCGAAGAGGCTAGCAATGATGGAAGGGTGAGAGTGCGTATAATCCATGGACTCAACATTAGTCATAAAGAACTCACATACTTATTGCGAAAATCTACAAGTCATCAAAACCAAGCACTACGCGCATGCTCCTAGGGGGATAGATTGGTAGGAAAAGACCATCGCTCGTCCCCGACCGCCACTCATAAGGAAAGCAATCAAAGAACACCTCATGCTTCAAATTTGTCACACAGCATTCACCATACGTGCATGCTACGGGACTTGCAAACTTCAACACAAGTATTTCTCAATTCCAAATTACTCAACTAGCACAACTCTAATATTACCATCTTTGTATCTCAAAACAACTATCAAGTATCAAACTTCTCATAGTATTTAATGCATTTTATATGAAAGTTTTTATTATACCCATCCAGGATGCCTATCATATTAAGACTAATTTTATAGCCAAAGCAAATTACCATGCTGTTCTAAAAGACTCTCAAAATAATATAAGTGAAGCATGAGAGATCAATAATTTCTATAAAATAAAATCACCACCGTGCTCTAAAAAGGTATAAGTGAAGCACTAGAGCAAAATTATCTAGCTCAAAAGATATAAGTGAAGCACATATAGTATTCTAATAAATTACGATTCATGTGTGTCTCTCCAAAAGGTGTGTACATAAAGGTTGATTGTGATAAACTAAAAATAAAAGACTCAAATCATACAAGACGCTCCAAGCAAAACACATATCATGTGGTGAATAAAAATATAGCCTCAAGTAAAGTTACCGATAGACGAAGACGAAAGAGGGGATGCCTTCCGGGGCATCCCCAAGCTTAGGCTTTTGGTTGTACTTGAATTGTACCTTGGGGTCCCTTGGGCATCCCCAAGCTTAGTATCTTTCAACTCCTTATTCCAAAATCCATCAAATGTTTACCCAAAAACTTGAAAACTTCACAACACAAAACACAACAGAATATCTCATGAGCTCCGTTAGTACAAGAAAACAAACCACCACTTTAAAGTACTGTAATGAACTCATTCTTTATTTATATTGGTGTTAAACCTACTGTATTCCAAATTATCTATGGTTCATACCCCCCGATACTAGCCATAGATTCATCAAAATAAGCAAACAACACACGAAAAAAGAATCTGTCAAAAATAGAACAATGTGTAGTAATCTGGAAGTTTCGAATACTTCTGTAACTCCAAAAATTCTGAAAAATTAGGAAGTCCTAAATAATTTTCATATTGATCTACCTAAGTTGGAATTCGTATTTTATCGCTCTCTGGTAAAAAATTAAAATTATCCTCGTGAGCGCATACTTTCTGTTTTTTACAGCAAGATCAAATAACAATCACCCAAGAAGACCCTAAAGGCTTTACTTGGAACAAACACTAACTAAAACATAAAAACACAATCATAACAGAGGGTATATGATTCATTTATTACTAAATAGGAACAAAAAGGCAAGGAACAAAAATAAAATTGGGTTGCCTCCCAACAAGCGCTATCGTTTAACGCCCCTAGCTAGTCATAAAAACAAGAATAGATCTAGGTATTGTCATCTTTGGTATGCAATTCCTCAATTGAACACTTATAACCCTTAGGAGTTCCCTTTGTTTTATTGATGATCAAACTCTTAGGCAAGAAATCAAGAAATTCATTTGTAGCAAAAGGTTCCTTAATGATAGCGAAAAAATTGGGGTTAACACTTATTGATTTAAGATCCGCGTTCTCCTTACTAGAAGATTCACCCTTATTTTTAGGAACATACATAAAATTGGAAAATTTGGTAGGAGGAGGGTCTGAAGTGTTTCTCACGGCAGAAAAGGCAGACCCTAAGTTGGTAATAATATCCTCAAGTTTAGCAATTCTAGTGGAATCTTGATCTATATTTTCATTAACTAAGGGTTCTTTTTCTCTCAAAATTTTCAGAGTAACTCCGACCTTAGATCCATATTGGTTAATTTGGTTGTGGATCTTTTTATCCAAATTCTCAATCAACTCTACAGTGGCAACTTTATTTTCGATAATTTCAAGCCTTTGCATCACATGTTCCAAAGTTAAAATAGTTCCATTAACCAAAAGAGGTGGTGGGCCAAACAAATCTATCATAGCATTATAAGAATCAAAAGTATGTCTACCCAAGAAATACCCTCCGGTAATGGTATCAAGAATATATTTGTTCCAAGGAGTGATGCCTACATAAAAATTGCGAAGAAGAACGGAAGTAGATTGCTTCCTAGTGAATCTATTCCGAGCATTGCAAATTCTATACCAAGCATCTTTTAGATTTTCTCCCTCCCTTTGTTTAAAATTAAGAACTTCATTATCGGGAGTACTAACAATGATAGAAGGACTGCCATGATGGCAAAACAAATGATCTAACACACGGACACACAAGAAGCAAGCGGAAAGAAGCAGACGGAAAAAGGGCAAATAAAACGGCAAAGGTGAAGTGGGGGAGAGGAAAACAAGAGGCAAATGGCAAATAATGTAATGCGAGGGATAAGAATTTGTGATGGGTACTTGGTATGTCTTGACTTGGCGTAGATCTCCCTGGCAATGGCGCCAGAAATCCTTCTTGCTACCTCTTGAGCATGCTTTGGTTTTGAAGGAAATATGCCCTAGAGGCAATAATAAAGTTATTATTTATTTCTTTATATCATGATAAATGTTTATTATTCATGCTAGAATTGTATTAACTGGAAACATAATACTTGTGTGAATACATAGACAAACTAAATGTCACTAGTATGCCTCTACTTGACTAGCTCGTTAATCGAAGATGGTTATGTTTCCTAACCATAGACATGTGTTGTCATTTGATTAACGAGATCACATCATTAGGAGAATGATGTGATTGACATGACCCATTCCATTAGCTTAGCACCCGATCGTTTAGTATGTTGCTATTGCTTTCTTCATGACTTATACATGTTCCTATGACTACGAGATTATGCAACTCCCGTTTGCCGGAGGAACACTTTGTGTGCTACCAAACGTCACAACGTAACTGGGTGATTATAAAGGAGCTATACAGGTGTCTCCAAAGGTACATGTTGGGTTGGCGTATTTCGAGATTAGGATTTGTCACTCTGATTGTCGGAGAGGTATCTCTGGGCCCTCTCGGTAATGCACATCACTTAAGCCTTGTAAGCATTGCAACTAATGAGTTAGTTGCGAGATGATGTATTACAGAACGAGTAAAGATACTTGCCGGTAACGAGATTGAACTAGGTATTGAGATACCGACGATCGAATCTCGGGCAAGTAACATACCGATGACAAAGGGAACAACGTATGTTGTTATGCGGTCTGACCAATAAAGATCTTCGTAGAATATGTGGGAGCCAATATGAGCATCCAGGTTCCGCTATTGGTTATTGACTGGAGATGTGTCTCGGTCATGTCTACATTGTTCTCGAACCCGTAGGGTCCGCACGCTTAAGGTTTCGATGACAGTTATATTATGAGTTTATGAGTTTTGATGTACCGAAGGAGTTCGGAGTCCCGGATGAGATCGGGGATATGACGAGGAGTCTCGAAATGGTCTAGACGTAAAGATCGATATATTGGACGACTATATTCGGACATCGGAAAGGTTCCGAGTGGTTCGGGTATTTTTCAGAGTATCGGAGAGTTAGGGAATATGGGGGAAGAAGTATATGGGCCTTATTGGGCTTTAGGGGAGAGGGAGAGGCAGGCCGCGCGCCCCCCCATTGACTAGTCCGAATTGGACTAGGGGGAGGAGCGGCGCCCCCTCCTTCCTTCTCTTCCCTCTTCCCCTTCCTTGTCTCCTACTCCTACTACTTGGAAGGACTCCTAGTTGTACTAGGAAAGGGGGAATCCTACTCCCGGTGGGAGTAGGACTCCCCTAGGGCGCGCCATAGAGAGGGCCGGCCCTCCCCTCCTCCACTCCTTTATATACGGGGGCAGGGGGCACCCCATAGATACACAAGTTGATCCTCATGATCGTTTTCTTAGCCGTGTGCGGTGCCCCCCTCCACCATACTCCTCGATAATATTGTAGCGGTGCTTAGGCGAAGCCCTGCAACGGTAGAACATCAAGATCGTCACCACGCCGTCGTGCTGACGGAACTCTTCCCCGACACTTTGCTGGATTGGAGTCCGGGGATCGTCATCGAGCTGAACGTGTGCTAAAACTCGGAGGTGCCGTAGTTTCGATGCTTGATCGGTCGGGCCGTGAAGACGTACGACTACATCAACCGCGTTGTCATAACGCTTCCGCTTCCGGTCTATGAGGGTACGTAGACAACACTCTCCCCTCTTGTTTCTATGCATCACCATGATCTTGCGTGTGCGTAGGATTTTTTTTGAAATTTACTACGTTCCCCAACAGTGGCATCAGAGCCTAGGTTTTATGTGTTGATGTTATATGCACGAATAGAACACAAGTGAGTTGTGGGCGATATAAGTCATACTGTTTACCAGCATGTCATACTTCTGTTCGGCGGTATTGTTGGATGAAGCGGCCCGGACCGACATTACGCGTACGCTTACGCGAGACTGGTTCTACCGACGTGCTTTGCACACAGGTGGCTGGCGGGTGTCAGTTTCTCCAACTTTAGTTGAACCGAGTGTGGCTACGCCCGGTCCTTGCGAAGGTTAAAACAACACCAACTTGACAAACTATCGTTGTGGTTTTTGATGCGTAGGTAAGATTGGTTCTTGCTTAAGCCCGTAGCAGCCACGTGAAACTTGCAACAAACAAAGTAGAGGACGTCTAACTTATTTTTGCAGGGCCTGTTGTGATGTGATATGGTCAAGACATGATGCTAAATTTTATTGTATGAGATGATCATGTTTTGTAACCAAGTTATCGGCAACTGGCAGGAGCCATATGGTTGTCGCTTTATTGTATGCAATGCAATCGCGCTGTAATGCTTTACTTTATCACTAAGCAGTAGCGATAGTCGTGGAAGCATAAGATTGGTGAGACGACAACGATGCTACGATGGTGATCAAGGTGTCGCGCCGGTGACGATGGTGATCATGACGGTGCTTCGAAGATGGAGATCGCAAGCACAAGATGATGATGACCATATCATATCACTTATATTGATTGCATGTGACGTTTATCTTTTATGCATCTTATCTTGCTTTGGTTGACGGTAGCATTTTAAGATGATCTCTCACTAATTATCAAGAAGTGTTCTCCCTGAGTATGCACCGTTGCGAAAGTTCTTCGTGCTGAGACACCACGTGATGATCGGGTGTGATAGGCTCCACGTTCAAATACAACGGGTGCAAAACAGTTGCACACACGGAATACTCAGGTTATACTTGACGAGCCAAGCATATACAAATATGGCCTCGGAACACGGAGACCGAAAGGTCGAGCGTGAATCATATAGTAGATATGATCAACATAGTGATGTTCACCAATGAAACTACTCTATCTCACGTGATGATCGGACATGGTTTAGTTGATTTGGATCACGTGATCACTTAGAGGATTAGAGGGATGTCCATCTAAGTGGGATTTCTTAAGTAATATTATTAATTGAACTTAAATTTATCATGAACTTAGTCCTGGTAGTATTTTGCAAATAATGTTGTAGATCAATAGCTCGCGTTGTTGCTTCCCTGTGTTTATTTTGATATGTTCCTAGAGAAAATTGTGTTGAAAGATGTTAGTAGCAATGATGCGGATTGGATCCGTGATCTGAGGTTTATCCTCATTGCTGCACAGAAGAATTATGTCCTTGATGCACCGCTAGGTGACAAACCTATTGCAGGAGTAGATGCAGACGTTACGAACGTTTGGCTAGCTAAATATGATGACTACTTGATAGTTTAGTGCACCATGCTTAACGGCTTAGAATCGGGACTTCAAAGACGTTTTAAACGTCATGGACCATATGAGGTGTTGCAGGAGTTGAAGTTAATATTTCATGCAAATACCCGAGTTGAGAGATATGAAGTCTCCAACAAGTTCTATAGCTAAAAGATGGAGGAGAATCGCTCAACTAGTGAGCATGTGCTCAGATTGTCTGGGTACTACAATCACTTGAATCAAGTGGGAGTCAATCTTCCAAATAAGATAGTGATTGACATAATTCTCTAGTCACCATCACCAAGTTAGTAGAACTTCATGATGAACTATATTATGCAAGGGATGACGAAAACGACTCCCGAGCTTTTCATGATGATGAAATCAATGAAGGTAGAAATCAAGAAAGAGCATCAAGTGTTGATGGTTGACAAGATCACTAGTTTCAAGAAAAGGGCAAAAAGAAAAAAAGGGGAACTTCAAGAAAAACAGCAAGCAAGTTGCTGCTCAGGAGAAGAAACCCAAATCTGGACCTAAGCCTGAAACTGAGTGCTTCTACTGCAAGCAGACTGGTCACTGGAAGCGGAACTGCCCCAAGTATTTGGCGGATAAGAAGGATGGCAAGGTGAACAAAGGTATATATGATATACATGTTATTGATGTGTACCTTACTAATGCTCGCAGTAGCACCTGGGTATTTGATACTGGTTTTGTTGCTAATATTTGCAACTCGAAATAGGGACTACGGATTAAGCAAAGATTGGCTAAGGACGAGGTGACGATGCGCGTGGGAAATGGTTCCAAAGTCGATGTGATCGTAGTAGGCACGCTACCTCTACATCTACCTTCGGGATTAGTATTAGACCTAAATAATTGTTATTTGGTGCCAGCGTTGAGCATGAACATTATATCTAGATCTTGTTTGATGCGAGACGGTTATTCATTTAAATCAGAGAATAATGGTTGTTCTATTTATACGAGTAATATCTTTTATGGTCATGCACCCTTGAAGAGTGGTCTATTCTTATTAAATCTCGATAGTAGTGACACACATATTCATAATGTTGAAGCCAAAAGATGCAGAGTTGGTAATGATAGTGCAACTTATTTGTGGCACTGCCGTTTAGGTCATATCGGTGTAAAGCGCATGAAGAAACTCCATACTGATGGACTTTTGGAACCACTTGATTATGAATCACTTGGTACTTGCGAACCGTGTCTTATGGGCAAGATGACCAAAACACCATTCTCCGGTACTATGGAGAGAGCAACAGATTTGTTAGAAATCATACATACAGATGTATGTGGTCCGATGAATGTTGAGGCTCGTGGCGGATATCGTTATTTTCTCACCTTCACAGATGACTTAAGCAGATATGGGTATATCTACTTAATGAAACATAAGTCTGAAACATTTGAAAAGTTCGAAGAATTTCAGAGTGAAGTTGAAAATCATCGTAACAAGAAAAATAAAATTCCTACGATATGATCGTGGAGGAGAATATTTGAGTTACAAGTTTGGTGTACATTTGAAACAATGCAGAATAGTTTCGCAACTCACGCCACCCAGAACACCACAGCGTAATGGTGTGTCTGAACGTCGTAATCGTACTTTACTAGATATGGTGTGATCTATGATGTCTCTTACTGATTTACCGCTATCATTTTGGGGTTATGCTTTAGAGACGGCCGCATTCACGTTAAATAAGGCACCATCAAAATCTGTTGAGACGACGCCTTATGAAATGTGGTTTGGCAAGAAACCAAAGTTGTCGTTTCTGAAAGTTTGGGGCTGCGATGCTTATGTGAAAAAGCTTCAACCTGATAAGCTCGAACCCAAATCGGAGTAATGTGTATTCATAGGATATCCAAAGGAAACTATTGGATACACCTTCTATAACAGATCCGAAGGCAAGACTTTTGTTGCTAAATTCGGAAACTTTCTAGAGAAGGAGTTTCTCTCGAAAGAAGTGAGTGGGAGGAAAGTAGAACTTGATGAGGTAACTATACCTGCTCCCTTATTGGAAAGTAGTACATCACAAAAACCGGTTTCTGTGACACCTACACCAATTAGTGAGGAAGCTAATGACGATGATCATGAAACTTCAGAACAAGATACTACTGAACCTCGTAGATCAACCAGAGTAAGATCCGCACCAGAGTGGTACGGTAATCCTGTTCTGGAAGTCATGCTACTAGATCATGATGAACCTACGAACTATGAGGAGGCGATGATGAGCCCAGATTCTGCAAAATGGCTTGAGGCCATGAAATCTGAGATAGGATCCATGTATGAGAACAAAGTATGGACTTTGGTTGACTTACCCGTTGTTCGGCAAGCCATTGAGATTAAATGGATCTTCAAGAGGAAGACGGACGCTGATAGTAGTGTTACTATCTACAAAGCTAGAATTGTCGCAAAAGGTTTTCGACAAGTTCAAGGTGTTGACTACGATGAGAGTTTCTCACTCGTATATATGCTTAAGTCTGTCCGAATCATGTTAACAATTGCCGCATTTTATGAAATCTGGCAAATGGATAAACAAAACTGCATTCCTTAATGGATTTATTGTATATGATGCATCCAGAAGGTTTTGACAATCCTAAAGGTGTTAACAAAATGTGCAAACTCCAGCGATCCATCTATGGATTGGTGCAAGCATCTCAGAGTTGGAATATACGCTTTGATGAGTTGATCAAAGCATATAGTTTTATACAGACTTGCGGTGAAGCCTGTATTTACAAGAAAGTGAATGGGAGCACTACAACATTTCTGATAAATATATGTGAATGACATATTGTTGATCGAAAATGATATAGAATTTCTGGATAGCATAAAGGGATACTTGAAGAGTTTTTCAATGAAAGACCTCGGTGAAGCTGCTTACATATTGGGCATTAAGATCTATAGAGATAGATCAAGACGCTTAATTGGACTTTCACAAAGCACATACCTTGACAAAATTTTGAAAAAAATCAAAATGGATCAAGCAAAGAAAGGATTCTTGCCTGTGTTACAAGGAGTGAAATTGAGTAAGACTCAATGCCCGAGCACTGCAGAAGATAGAGAGAAAATGAAAGATGTTCCCTATGCTTCAGCCATAGGCTCTATCATGTATGCAATGCTGTGTACCAGACCTGATGTATGTCTTGCTATAAGTCTAGCAGGGAGGTACCAAAGTAATCCAGGAGTGGATCACTGGACAGCAGTCAAGAACATCCTGAAATACCTGAAAAGGACTAAGGATATGTTTCTCGTATATGGAGGTGACAAAGAGCTCATCGTAAATGGTTACGTTGATGCAAGCTTTAACACCGATCCGGACGATTCTAAATCGCAAACCGGATACGTGTTTACATTAAACGGTGGAGCTGTCAGTTGGTGCAGTTCTAAACAAAGCGTTGTGGCGGGATCTACATGTGAAGCAGAGTACATAGCTGCTTCAGAAGCAGCAAATGAAGGAGTCTGGATGAAGGAGTTCACATCCGATCTAGGTGTCATACCTAGTGCATCGGGTCCAATGAAAATCTTTTCTGACAATACTGGTGCAATTGCCTTGGCAAAGGAATCCATATTTCACAAGAGAACCAAGCACATCAAGAGACACTTCAATTCCATTCGGGATCTAGTCCAGGTGGGAGACATAGAGATTTGCAAGATACATACAGATCTGAATGTAGCAGACCCGTTGACTAAGCCTCTTCCACGAGCAAATCATGATCAACACCAAAGCTCCATGGGTGTTAGAATCATTACTGTGTAATCTAGATTATTGACTCTAGTGCAAGTGGGAGATTGAAGGAAATATGCCCTAGAGGCAATAGTAAAGTTATTATTTATTTCTTTATATCATGATAAATGTTTATTATTCATGCTAGAATTGTATTAACCGGAAACATAATACTTGTGTGAATACATAGACAAACTAAACGTCACTAGTATGCCTCTACTTGACTAGCTCGTTAATCGAAGATGGTTATGTTTCCTAACCATAGATATGTGTTGTCATTTGATTAACGGGATCACATCATTAGGAGAATGATGTGATTGACATGACCCATTCCATTAGCTTAGCACCCGATCGTTTAGTATGTTGCTATTACTTTCTTCATGACTTATATATGTTCCTATGACTATGAGATTATGCAACTCCCATTTGCCGGAGGAACACTTTGTGTGCTACCAAACGTCACAACGTAGCTGGGTGATTATAAAGGAGCTCTACAGGTGTCTCCAAAGGTACATGTTGGGTTGGCGTATTTCGAGATTAGGATTTGTCACTCCGATTGTCGGAGAGGTATCTCTGGGCCCTCTCGGTAATGCACATCACTTAAGCCTTGCAAGCATTGCAACTAATGAGTTAGTTGCGGTATGATGTATTACGGAACGAGTAAAGAGACTTGCCGGTAACGAGATTGAACTAGGTATTGAGATACCGACGATCGAATCTCGGGCAAGTAATATACCGATGACAAAGGGAACAACTTATGTTGTTATGCGGTCTGACCGATAAAGATCTTCGTAGAATATGTGGGAGCCAATATGAGCATCCAGGTTCCGCTATTGGTTATTGACTGGAGACATGTCTCGGTCATGTCTACATTGTTCTCGAACCCGTAGGGTCCGCACGCTTAAGGTTTCGATGACAGTTATATTATGAGTTTATGAGTTTTGATGTACCGAAGGAGTTCGGAGTCCCGGATGAGATCGGGGACATGACGAGGAGTCTCGAAATGGTCGAGACATAAAGATCGATATATTGGATGACTATATTCGGACATCGGAAAGGTTCCGAGTGGTTCTGGTATTTTTCGGAGTACCAGAGAGTTACGGGAATACGGGGGAAGAAGTATATGGGCCTTATTGGGCTTTAGGGGAGAGGGAGAGGCAGGACGCGCCCCCCATTGACTAGTCCGAATTGGACTAGGGGGAGGAGCGGCACCCCCTCCTTCCTTCTCTTCCCTCTTCCCCTTCCTTGTCTCCTACTCCTACTACTTGGAAGGACTCCTAGTTGTACTAGGAAAGGGGGAATCCTACTCCCGGTGGGAGTAGGACTCCCCTAGGGCGCGCCATAGAGAGGGCCGGCCCTCCCCTTCTCCACTCCTTTATATACGGGGGCAGGGGGCACCCCATAGACACACAAGTTGATCCTCGTGATCGTTTTCTTAGCCGTGTGCGGTGCCCCCCTCCACCATACTCCTCGATAATATTGTAGCGGTGCTTAGGCGAAGCCGTGCAACGGTAGAACATCAAGATCGTCACCACGCCGTCGTGCTGACGGAACTCTTCCCTGACACTTTGTTGGATCGGAGTCCGGGGATCGTCATCGAGCTGAACGTGTGCTAAAACTCGGAGGTGCCGTAGTTTCGGTGGTTGATCGGTCGGGCCGTGAAGACATATGACTACATCAACCGCATTGTCATAACGCTTCCGCTTCCGGTCTACGAGGGTACGTAGACAACACTCTCCCCTCTCATTGCTATGCATCACCATGATCTTGCGTGTGCGTAGGATTTTTTTTGAAATTACTACGTTCCCCAACAGGTTTTCCATTGAAGAGGAAAGGGTGATGCAGCAAAGTAGCGTAAGTATTTCCCTCAGTTTTTGAGAACCAAGGTATCAATCCAGTAGGAGACTACACGCAAATCGCCTAGTACCTGCACAAACAATCAAGAACCTTGCAACCTACACGATAAAGGGGTTGTCAATCCCTTCACGGTCACTTGCAAAAGTGAGATCTGGTAAAGATAATAAGATAAATATTTTTGGTACTTTGTTGTATAGATTGAAAAGTAAAGATTGCAAAATAAATAATAAACTAGAATTGTAGATCGGAAACTTATATGATTTAAAATAGACTCGGGGGCCATAGGTTTCACTAGTGGCTTCTCTCAAGATAGCATATATTACGGTGGGTGAACAAATTACTGCCGAGCAATTGATAGAAAAGCGCATAGTTATGAGAATATCTAGGCATGATCATGAACATAGGCATCACGTCCGTGTCAAGTAGACCGAAACGATTCTGCGTCCACTACTATTACTCCACACATCGACCGCTATCCAGCATGCATCTAGAGTATTAAGTTCATACGAACAGAGTAACGCATTAGGCAAGATGACATGATGTAGAGGGATAAACTCAAGCAATATGATGTAAACCCCATCTTTTTATCCTCGATGGCAACAATACAATACGTGTCGGTTCCCTTTCTGTCACTGGAGTCGAGCACCGCAAGATTGAACCCAAAGCTAAGCACTTCTCCCATTGCAAGAAAGATCAATCTAGTAAGCCAAACTAAACCGATAATTAGAAGATACTTGCAAAGATATCAAATCATGCATATAAGAATTCAGAGAAGAATCAAATATTGTTCATAGATAATCTTGATCATAAACCCACAATTCACTGGATCTCGGCAAACACACCGCAAAAAGTATTACATCGAATAGATCTCCAAGAACATCGAGGAGAACTTTGTAGTAAGAACCAAAGAGCGAGAAGAAGTCATCTAGCTAATAACTATGGACCCGAAGGTCTGTGGTAAACTACTCACACATCATCGAAGAGGCTATGGTGTTGATGTAGAAGCCCTCCATGATCGAATCCCCCTCCGGCACATCGTCGGAAAAGGTCCCCAGATGGGATCTCACGGGTATAGAAGTTTGCGGCCGTGGAATAGTGGTTTTGTGGATCCCCTGGATGTTTTCAGGGTATAAGAGTATATATAGGCGAAAGAAGTAGGTCGGTGGAGCTACGAGGGGCCCACGAGGGTGGGGGAACGCCTACCCCTGGGCGCGCCTCCCTACCTCCTGGCCGCCTCGTTGCTTCCTTGACCTCCACTCCAAGTCTCATGGATTGCGTTTGTTCCAAAAAGATCCTCGCGAAGGTTTCGTTCCGTTTGGATTCTGTTTGATATTCCTTTTCTGCGAAACACTGAAATAGGAAAAAAACAGCAACTTGCACCGGGCCTTCGGTTAATAGGTTAGTCCCAAAAATGATATAAAAGAGCATATTAAATCCCATTAAACATCCAAAACAAATAATATAATAGCATGGAACAATAAAAAATTATAGATACATTGGAGACGTATCACGACCCTTCCTCGCTGGCCGCCCCTCCCCCGACCTCGCCGGCTACCGGCACCCCGTCGGCCTCGCCCTGCACCCGGGCGGGTTCGGCTTCCGCCCGGGGTAGTGCCCGTAGCCCGCACCTGTTACGCCCACTCCAGTGGCCTTCTGTGCCACTGGTAGCTGGGGCCCTCCCCTAAAAAGATAAAAAAGTTTTAGAAATAAAATAAATAATAATAAAATTTAATCATTTAATTAATTAATAAGTTAATTAATTAACATAATTAGCTTAGTGAACTACCTAATTAACTGTTAATTCGCTAATGAGTCTATGACAGGGAGGGCTCACCCCTGTTGACTAGTCAAACGTTGACTGGTCAACTGGGACCCCCTGGCCCACCTATTAGCCATTGGGTACACAACTTTTGTGTACCATGTGCTAGGTGCCCCTAGCATTTTAGCATGTATTTTCGAATTAATAATAATTTCAAAATATTGCTAAAACTTTAGAAATTCATAGAAAATAAACCGTAAGTTAGATGAAAAAGTTTTATACATGAAAGTTGCTGAGAAAAATGTGACGAATCCATATACGTGGTCCGTTCGTCCGCCACACGTCCCTAGCACAACAAACATGGAACCGCCCCCCTTAGTTTCATTTGTCCGAAAATGCTAAACTTCGGGAAAACATTCCCGGATGTTACCCCCTTCGCCGGTATCAAGTAACACTGCGTTAGAACACCCCTAGCTTTGCGTGTAGTCATGTCATGCATGTGTGTGCTTTGTATTTAATATTTCTTCCCCCTCTTCTCTCCGGTAGACCCCGAGACCACTGCTGATGCCCCTGTGATCGACTACATCACCGACGACTGAGGGAGTCCTGGATTAAGGGGTCCTCGGGTATCCGGCCCGTGTATTATGGGTCATACTGATGGGCCGTGAAGATAAAGGGTAAAAGGCTTTCCCCCGTGTCCGGATGGGATTCTCCTTTGCGTGGATGGCAAGATTGGAGTCCGGATGTATAGGTTCCTTCTTTTGTAAACCGACTCTGTACAACCCTAGGCCCCTCCGGTGTCTATATAAACCGGAGGGTTTAGCCCGTAGGGACAATCAGAATTCATATAGGCTAGACATCTAGGGTTTAGCCATTACGATCTCGAGGTAGATCAACTCTTGTAACCCCTAGCAGACTAAGGCATAGCCTAGTGGTTGGAAGGGGCCGATGCCTTCCCACCCACCCAGGTTCAAGGCATGGTACTTGCAATTTGGGGTTGTTGCACCAATTATACTGTAGGGGGTTCCCTTACAGTCTTTCTGTCAAAAAAAACTCTTGTAACCCCTATACCCATCAAAGTCAATCAAGCAACAAGTAGGGTTTTACCTCCATCGAGAGGGCCCGAACCTAGGTAAACATCGTGTCCCCTTTGTCCCCTGTTACCTTCGATCCTCAGACGCATAGTTCGGGACCCCCTACCCGAGATCGGCCGGTTTTGACACCGCATTGGTGCTTATGTTGAGAGTTCCTCTGTATCGTCGATGGAAGGATCGATGGATCGTCTTGTCATTAATGACAACATCACTGCTGGAAGGACCCTGGCTCCAGGTCAGGTCCTCTAGCTCGGTGGCTTCACCATAGGCGCCTGCTTGGCCGTTAAGCCAAAGGCAGCCCCCGCGACTGCCAATCATCACCTCCGCATCAACCTCATACAATCCGAGGAGATGGATCCGGCAGATATCTCGTCCTTGAACGAACGGGCAGATCGCATCACCACCCTGGGAGTCGCAATGGATTACGATCGGATCAGGCTTAAACCCGATCAGAGGGAAATCAAGTCCCCGCCGATCACCCATCTGGTAGCGGTCGTGGAGGAGCAAGCTGAGGATACTTCTCCCCCAAGTTAAGAACAAGCTATGTTTGGATTTCCGAGCCCTGTGTGCCGGATAACCGTCTTCGGGAAGAGACTGTATGTCCTTCGAACATGGAATCAGGCGTCAAGCCCGAAAGTCTCTAGGACCCTCCAGATCCTGGATTAGTGACCTCGAGTATTCTTCAAGCTCCAGATCCGACGGGTAAGGTTTCAGATTTTAACCCGCCCACCCACCACAAGCAATATTCCCCAAGCAATTCAGGTCCTCCAGACGCATGTGACCTAATGTACGTACGACATAAGCCTTAGGAAACGGTCCATCAATTCTGGTCCAGGTTCCTCCTTGTTAAAAACAAGATTAAAATTGTTGCGACGACGCTGCGGTTTCAGTTTTTTGCCGCAACTGTACGGACAAGGGAATCCTCAATGCCCTCAACCTCCGTTGCATACTGCACTTTGCAGATTTGGCACACATAGTACAGAAGTACTGCGCAATGGAAAGCGCTTGGAAAGCCCAGACAGCCCTATGGGATCCTCCTGCCTTTAAGCAGCCCACCGGACGGGCTAAAAGGATGCACCCTTATGGGCCACCCAATCATCACCTCATTGACAAGAGAATCAAATCCTTCACAGGACATAGAACTGTCCTTGATGAACTACTCAACAAGCCCTGTCAGATACACACTACGCCAAATACCAAACCAACACATGACCTTCGGGCATGTTGGGTGCTCCGGCAAGTGGCTAAGAGCAGCGAGGCCATCCTCACCAACACCACCCCGGAGACGTACTCTTCGTAAGACGACGATCTAAATGTCTTCACAATCTTTGAGACTTTTTCTTCAAAATATCGGCGCAAGAGGGCGCTCCGCGACCTTGCCGAAGTCAACCAAGTAGCCGCAATAAATCCTTGGAACGATACGGCAATAACTTTTACTGTCGACGACAAACCAAGGGCCAGATCAGTCCGAGCACCTGCCGCCTTGGTCATAAACCCAATTGTGGATGTTTTTAGGCTCACTAAGGTGCTCATGGACAGCGGCAACGGACTAAACCTCATCTACGAGGACACACTCAATAAAATGTAAATGGACAAGAGTCGCATCGAGCAAAGCAGTACCACCTTTTGAGGCATTATCCCCAGCCAAGAAGCACGATGCTCGGGGAAAATCAAACTTGATGTAGTATTCGGCACACCGGAGAACTACAGGTCCGAAGAGTTACTATTCCACGTGGCACCTTTCAACAGCAGATATCACGCCCTGTTGGGGCACGACGCCTTCACACGCTTTCAAGCAATACCCCATTACGGGTACATGAAGCTCAAAATGCCAGGGCCCAACGGAGTTATCACCATTACCAGTGATCCGAACATAGCACTCCGCGCCGAAAACAAAATTGCATCCTTGGCCCTCAAGGCACTATCTAAGGCCCTCACGATCGAGGAGCTAACCACTCTGCGGTCCACAGTGGACAAGGATGATGTAATCCTCGATAGGAGGCCCAAGTCCACTTCTTTCAAACCAGCCGACAAAATAGTTAAATTTCAAGTGCACCCGACGGATCCTAACAAAACAACCTCCATGAGAGCACACCTGGATCCGACGGTCGACGTCGCCTTGCGAGCATTCCTGCGTGAAAATTGGGACATCTTTGCCTGGCACCCTTCTTTTATGCCAGGAGTCCCATGAAGACTGGCCGAACACAGCCTCAACATAATAAAGGGGTTCAAACCAGTCAAGAAAACGCTGCGATGATTTTCCGAACCCAAACAACAAGCTATTGGGGAGGAGCTAGCCAAGCTACTTGAAGCCAAGTTCATTAGAGAGATCAAACACCCGGACTGGCTGGCAAACCTGGTCATGGTGCCAAAGAAGGATAAATCCTGGCGCCTTTGTGTCGATTTCAAGGACCTCAATAAGGCTTTTCATAAGGACCCCTTCCCACTGCCCCGCATTAACGCGACTGTAGGACACGACTCATTGTGTTTCCTCGACGCATATTCCGGATACCATCAAATTAAGATGAAGGAGTCTGACGAGGCTGCAACAGCATTCATTACCCCCTATGGGCCTTTCTGCTTCAACATTATGCCTTTTAGGCTCAAAAACACTGGTGCCACTTACCAACACATGATTCAAACATGTCTGTAAAATCAAATTGGCAAGACAATGGAGGCATACGTAGATGATGTTGTCATCAAAACTAAACATGTGGAATCATTGGTGGACGATCTACGACTCACATTTGACAACCTCCGAACATATGACATACGACTCAATCCGGAAAAATGCGTCTTCGGCGTCCCAACCGGAAAACTACTCGGGTTCATCATTTCCAATAGAGGAATTGAAGCGAACCCAGCAAAATTCCGAGCCTTGTCACAATTGATAATGCCAACAGACTTAAAGCAAGTCCAAAAATTAGCGGGGTGTGTGGCAGCCCTGAGCCGCTTTATCTCCAGGTTGGGAGAAAAGGCACTACCGATTTATCGGTTACTCCGACACACCGACCACTTCGAGTGGACGGACGCGGCTACAGCCGGATTGGAAGAAATAAAAGCTTTGTTAGCAAGCAACCCAATCCTCACTGCACCAAGTGTTGGCGAACCCATGTTGCTCCACATATCTGTGACTCACCAGGTAGTGAGTGCGGTACTCGTCGTCGAACGACAGGAGGAGGGACATAAATTACCTCTCCAGAAACCAGTGTACTATGTATCAGCGGTTCTAACACCATGCAAATCTTGGTACCCACACTATCAAAAGATAGAGTATGCGGTCTTCATGGCATCCCGGAAGTTGCAGCACTACTTTCAAGAGTGTTCGATCACGGTGGCTTCCGAAGTTCCACTCAATGACATCATAAATAATCGGGATGCCACCGGCCACATTGCCAAATGGGCAATCAAGCTCTTGCCATTTGAAATAACATACAAGCCACGCCGAGCTATTAAATCTCAGGTGTTGGTCGACTTTATCGCCGAATGGACAGAAGCCAAGGTCCCTAAAGAGTACAACAAATACTCTAACTGGGTGATGTACTTCGACGGCTCTAAAATGTTAGCTTGATTGGGGGCCGGTGTCATCCTAACGTCCCCTACAGGGACAAAGTCCGTTACGTGTTACAAATCATGTATACAAACTCCAACAATGCAGTCGAATATGAGGCACTATTGCATGGTCACCGAATGGTTGTTTGAATGGGTATACAATGCCTCGAGGTGCGTGGGGACTTGAACCTCGCAATATCCCAAATAAATGGAGATTTCGATGCAAAAGATCCGAAGATGGCAGCATACCGCAATGCCGTACTCAAAATATCAGCTCGGTTCAAGGGGCTCGAGTTTCATCATGTTGCTCGAGAAAGTAATCAAGCAGCAGACATCCTTCCTCGAATGGGCACTAAACATGACCCCGTCCCACCTAACACCTTCATGGAAAGGCTCTTCAAGCCATCCGTGGTATGGCAGGACGGGAGCAGTAATACCAGTCTGGAGCTGACCATACCCTCAGATGCCGAACAAAATCCTGATATCATCGGGGGCTCGGACACTGAAATGACACCTTCCGCCCATGAAATCATGGTTGTCATTGCTCCATGGACCGAACCCTTACTAGCCTACCTTAATAGGCGGGAGCTCCCTGATGACCAGAATGAGGCATGTCACATAGTCCTATGCTCGAAAGCCTACAAAGTTCATGAAGGAGAACTCTACAAGAAAAGTACTACTGGAATTCTTCAAAGATGTATCTCTGAAGAGGAGGGGCGGTAGCTCTTGGCCGAAATACATGCTAGTCTCGGTGGACACCATGCTGCAGCTCGGGCTCTCGTAAGTAAGGCCTTCCGAACAGGTTTCTTTTTGCCCACGGCCCGAGAAGATGCACAGGCCCTTGTACAACGATGTGTCGGGTGCCAGCTATTTGCCAATCAAAGTCATATGCCACCCACTGCCCTAAAAATAATCCCCATTACTTGGCCTTTCGCGGTCTGGGGGCTCGATATGGTCGGACCCCTCAAAGGGGGAAGCCACAAGAAGAAATATTTGTTGGTTATGGTGGATAAATTCACTAAGTGGATAGAGGCCAAACCAGTCAAAACAGCTGAAGCTGGGCCAGTGATCGACTTTATATTCGGTGTTGTACACCGTTATGGTGTCCCACACGGCATTATTACTGATAATGGATCCAACTTCACAGTCGATGAGGTGAAAAACTGGTGTGCTAATCTAGGCATTAAGCTCGATTACGCCTCTGTATATCATCCTCAAACAAACGGTCAGGTCGAACGGGCTAATGGCCTGATAATGAGCGACATTAAACCCAGACTAGTGCAATCCCTACGGGAGTCAGATGAACACTGGGTCGAGGCACTTGATTCCGTACTCTGGGGACTACGGACTGCATGCCCTAGAGGGAATAATAAAGTGGTTATTATTATATTTCCTTGTTCATGATAATTGTCTATTGTTCATGCTATAATTGTATTAACCGGAAACCGTAATACATGTGTGAATACATAGATCGTAATATGTCCCTAGTAAGCCTCTAGTTGACTAGCTCGTTGATCAATAGATGGTCGTGGTTTCCTGACCATGGACATTGGATGTCGTTGATAATGGGATCACATCATTAGGAGAATGATGTGATGGACAAGACCCAATCCTAAGCATAGCACAAGGTCGTGTAGTTCGTCTGCTAAAGCTTTTCTATTGTCAAGTATCTTTTCCTTAGACCATGAGATTGTGCAACTCCCGGATACTGTAGGAATGCTTTGGGTGTGCCAAACGTCACAACGTAACTGGGTGGCTATAAAGTTGCACTACGGGTATCTCCATAAGTGTCTGTTGGGTTGGCACGAATCGAGACTGGGATTTGTCACTCCGTATGACGGAGAGGTATCTCTGGGCCCACTCGGTAATGCATCATCATAATGAGCTCAGAGTGACTAAGGAGTTAGTCACGGGATCATGCATTACGTAAAGAGTAAAGAGACTTGCCGATAACGAGATTGAACAAGGTATTGGGATACCGATGATCGAATCTCGGGCAAGTAACACGCCGATGGACAAAGGGAATTGTATACGGGATTAATTAAATCCTCGACATCGTGGTTCATCCGATGAGATCATCGTGGAACATGTGGGAGCCAACATGGGTATCCATATCCCACTATTGGTTATTGGCCGGAGAGATGTCTCAGTCATGTCTACATGGTTCCCGAACCCGTAGGGTCTACACACTTAAGGTTTGGTGACGCTAGAGTTGTTATGGGAATTAGTATGTGGTTACCGAATATTGTTCGGAGTCCCGGATGAGATCCCGGACGTCGCGAGGAGTTTTGGAGTGCTTCGGAGGTGAAGATTTATATATGGGAAGTCATCATACGGTCACCGGAAGTATTCGGGGGTTTGCCGGTATTGTACCGGGACCACCAAAGGGGTTCCGGGGGTCCACCGGGAGGGTCCACCTGCCCCGGAGAGCCCTATGGGCTGTATGTGGAAGGGAACCAGCCCCTAAGTGGGCTCTGCGCCATCCCCCCTAGGGCCCATGCGCCTAGGGTTGAGGGGAAACCCTAAAGAGGGTGCCCCCCTTGGCTTGGGGGGCAAGCCCCCTCCCCTTGGCCGCCGCCGCCCCTCTAGATCTCATATAGAGGGGCCGACCCCCTTCCCTCTTCGGCCTATAAATAGAGGGGAGGAGGGAGGGCAGCAACACCTCATCCAAGGTGCAGCCCTCCCCCTCTCCAACACCCCTCCTCCTCTGTTGAGCTTGGCGAAGCCCTGCCAGAGAACTGCAAGCTCCACCACCATGTCGTCGTGCTGCCGGAGTTCTTCCCCAACTTCTCCTTCCCCCTTGCTGGATCAAGAAGGAGGATACATCCCTGTGCTGCATGTGTGTTGAACGTGGAGGCGCCATTGTTCGACGCTTAGATTAGAATCAACCGCGATCTGAATCACTGCGAGTACGACTCCTTCATCCGCGTTCTTGTAACGCTTCCGTCTAGCGATCTTCAAGGGTATGAAGATGCACTCCTATCTCTCTCGTTGCTAGTCTCTCCATAGATTGATCTTGGTGATGCGTAGAATTTTTTTAATTTCTGCAACGATATCCAACAGTGGCATCATGAGCTAGGTCTATATGTAGTTTCTATGCACGAGTAGAACACAAGATGTTGTGGGCGTCGATTATGTCAATTTACTTGCCGTTACTAGTCTTATCTTGATTCGGCGGCATCATGGGATGAAGCGGCCCGGACCGACCTTACACGTACACTTACGTGAGACAGGTTCCACCGACTGACATGCACTAGTTGCATAAGGTGGCTAGCGGGTGTCTGTCAATCCCACTTTAGTCGAATCAGATTCGATGAAAAGGGTCCTTATGAAGGGTAAATAGAATTGGCATATCACATTGTGGTTTTGGCGTAGGTAAGAAACGTTCTTGCTAGAAACCTATAGCAGCCACGTAAAAACTTGCAACAACAATTAGAGGATGTCTAACTTGTTCTTGCAGCATATGTCATGTGATGTGATATGGCCAAAAGGATGTGATGAATGATATATGTGATGTATGAGATTGATCATGTTCTTGTAATAGGAATCACGACTTGCATGTCGATGAGTATGACAACCGGCAGGAGCCATAGGAGTTGTCTTGATTTATTGTATGACCTGAGTGTCAATGAAAATGCCATGTAAATACTTTACTTTATTGCTAAATGTTAGCCATAGTAGTAGAAGTAACAGTTGGTGAGACAACTTCATGAAGACACGATGATGGAGATCATGGTGTCATGCCGGTGACGATGATGATCATGGCGCCCCGAAGATGGAGATCAAAAGGAGCAAAATGATATTGGCCATATCATGTCACTATTTGATTGCATGTGATGTTTATCATGTTTATACATCTTATTTGCTTAGAACGACAGTAGTGTAAATAAGATGATCCCTCTCTAAAATTTCAAGAAAGTGTCCCCCCTAACTATGCACCGTTGCGAAGGTTCGTTGTTTCGAAGCACCACGTGATGATAGGGTGTGATAGATTCTAACGTTCGAATACAACGAGTGTAAGCCAGATTTACACATGCAAAACACTTAGGTTGACTTGACGAGCCTAACATGTACAGACATGGCCTCGAAACACGAGAGACCGAAAGGTCGAACATGAGTCATATAGTAGATACGATCAACATGGAGATGTTCAACGTTGATGACTAGTCCGTCTCACGTGATGATCGGACACGACCTAGTCGATTCGGATCATGTATCACTTAGATGACTAGAGGGATGTCTGTCTGAGTGGGAGTTCATTAAATAATTTGATTAGATGAACTTAATTATCATGAACATAGTCTAAAATCTTTACAATATGTCTTGTAGATCAAATGGCCCACGCTAATGTTGCCCTCAACTTCAACGCGTTCCTAGAGAAAACCAAGCTGAAAGACGATGGTAGCAACTATACGGCCTGGGTCCGGAACTTGAGGATCATCCTCATAGCTGCCAAGAAAGCATATGTCCTTGAAGCACCGTTAGGTGACGCACCCATTTTCCCAGCAACTCAAGACGTTATGAATGCCTGGCAGTCGCGTAGTGATGATTACTCCCTGGTTCAATGCGGCATGCTTTACATCTTAGAACCAGGGCTCCAAAAGCGTTTTGATCAGCACGGAGCATATGAGATGTTCCAAGAGCTGAAAATGGTTGTAACGCCCCATATGTAACCTGCCATATTTGTATTCCAACTCTTGGCCATTTTCGGCACGAAGTTATGATTTCCCTCGTGGTTGGGTTTTTGCCTTTGTTTTATTTTATTCTTGTCATGCATTTCATTTCATGTTCATCTTGTTGCATCATGGCATCATCATGTGCATCTTCATCTTAGCATGTTGCTTGTGGCATGATCCTTGGAATCCAAGCATCATCCTTCCCCTTCACTCATCACCACCTCTTCCCCTCTTTTCTTTCTTTGGCAAGTGCCCCTCTACCATCCTCCTCTAATGCTCATCTTTTTCCCAAAATTCTATCACCATGCCTTGAACCCCCTGCCAAATTTCACCTATTTTAGAATTGTTTTGGTTGGGTTCAAAAATGCATCAAGTTTGAATTTTATTCACACTTGGAATATTTTTCTACCTTTAAAAATTACCAAAGAAATTTTATTAAATGCTACACAAATTCAGGATCATGAGGATATTTTTATATTACTCCAACTCCTCTCCATCTCTCTTGTGCTTTTCCTTTTGTTTTTTTGTCTGAAGAAAATTAGAAAAAGGAAGAGAAGCAGAGCAACAGCAGCAGCAACACCCAACTGGGCCTTGGCCACCCAGGCAGGCCCAGCTAGACCCCGCACCAGCGAGCCCAGCGCGCCAGCCAGCCCGCTCGGCCCCCTCTCCCTCCTTTTCTCACCCGCTTGCTCGCACACCCCCACTAGCCTTTTGCCACGTGGCCGCCTCAGCCCCACCTGTCGGTGCCTCCCTGTAGCGCGAACCCACCTTTTCCCTCTCCTCTCGCCGTCGCCATGGGGACCGCGAGCACGAGAGCGCGCGAGCTTCACCTCGTCGCCCTGGGCCCTTTTAGCTCTCCCTCCTTGCCCTACCTAACCCCCTAGGGTTGCCTCTCCCTGCCGCCGCCAGGCCACCAAACACTCCGGATCCATTGGTTTCAGCCGTTCCCGTGCGCATCTGACAGCGCGTCCTCGTCGCCGGCGTGCTCATCATCGACTCTGGCCTCGCCTGCCGTGTCCTTCATCTTCCCCGCCGTCGTTTATGTCCACGATGTCGACTACGTGGAGCCGGGACCAGTCAATGCATCGCCTTCTTCCTCATCTTTGACTCCGGCCACCGCGGTTGTTCGTTGCGCCTCACTACCGTCTCCGTCCACTCCACGCCTAGCCGAGCACCCCGTCGTGTTCGTGGTGACATTGCGCTCCTTCCCCTTCCCTTTTCCCCTCGTTTTGTGTGCTCCGTTGCCATTAGCTGCTCGCGCCCGATCGCGCCACCGCCGGACCTCGCGCAAACGAGATGCTCCGGGCACCCTTCGCTGTTTTTGCCATGTCTAGGAGATTCTTAGCGTCGCGCGCGTCCGAGCCGAACTCTTTGCCACCCGTTTCGCCCCTCGCCTCGCCGCGTTCATCCTCGTCGTTGCCGCCTCGGTAGATCGCCGCCGACGTCGCTTCCCTCGATGCCCGGTGCACCTAGCAGCACCCGCAGGCGCGGGATCCTCCCGCGATCCTTTTGCGCCCTTCCGCCGCTCCGCTAGGCCACCGGAGCAACTCCGGCGAGGCCTCCGCCGCGCTCGGTCGCCGCCGACCACTTCCTCTGTTTTCCCCTGCTCCCGCGCGCGTGCGTCACCGCCTTGGGGGCCCCAAGCCGGACCCACTGGTCAGCGAGACAGAGGCCAGGTCCCACCTGTCAGCCTCGCACCCACACACACACTCACCTGACACGTGGACCCACGGGCCCACATGTCATCCTCACGCTCCCGTTTTTAACCCAAACGGGCATTTTTCCATTTTGGGTCTTTCCGATTCGGGCCTTTCCTTATCTGGTAAGTCCAGATCGGGACGTTTCCGTTTTAGGCTATTTCCTTTTTCTGTCTATTTCCTTTTTAGGCAGTTTGCATCTTAGAGATTTTTTAGGGATTTTCCTACAACAACCCCAACATATTATATATGTTTTTGGGGTAGAAAAATCCCACCAATCTAGTGGTAGCATTGGTTTTTTGCTTTTGAGCAAGTTCATGCACATGGCATTTTGCATCATGATGCTGTTTTGTCATTTTCGCCATGTGTCGTGGAATTGTCACGGCAGATGTCCTTTTGCAAGGACTTAATCGTGGAGCCATCGCAACTAGGAAGCTTAAAGGGGTTAATCGGGACAAGGACACGCGAGGTTTATACTAGTTCAGCCCCTTATGGTGAAGGAAGGCCTACGTCTAGTTGGGTTGGAATTGCTTGAGGTTTCGATGACCAGGGAGCAAGATACGTATGCCTGGCTCTCGATCAGTTGTTTCTCATCCTAAGCCGCTGGCGGGTCGTCCCCTTATATACACGGGTTGACGCCCTGCGGCCTACAGAGTCTCGGCCGGCTCATAAACAGTGTCCGGCTCAGTGACTAGTTACTTCTACCTTACAGTACAAGTTATACCATCATGGCGGTTTATCTTTACGGGCCTCAGAGTCGCCTGTGGGCCTTTAAGCCTTTTAGTGAACCGCCATCTTCATGCCTTGGTCTTGGGCTTCTGATGAACCTCTATTTGCGTAACCCGGCCCCTCCTGGATGGCTTACACAAATAGTCATATCCCCAACATTAGGCCCCAGATTGATTTGAACCGGTTCATGTCAATCTTTGAAAACCTTATGAACTGGCCTTTAGTCTTCTGTCTTGCGTGAAAATTGTAACCCGCCGTGACGTCATCCTTTGGCTCCGGGTTAAATCATCATGACGTCATCTTCAATAAAACTTATATTTTAATTCATCATATCTTCAACGGATCTTTGCCTTTACTGACCCTCCCGAAAATCGAGGCGTCGGGGGCGCTGGATAATGATGTCTTGGTCTCCTCGTTTCTTGCGCCATCTCAGTCGGTCCTCCTTATAAATAGGCGTGACCTAGGTCTTTTTCATTTCCTCGGGTCGTCTTCTTCCTCGCACTCCCTCCTCTGCCGCTCGAGCTCCGCTGCCGCCACCGTCAGAAACCTCATCTTCACCGACTCAGGCTGCTGCATCACCCTGTTTTTTGACCAGAGAACAACGGCAACCCTCCGCAGTTCTTCCACATCGGTGAGTTCTCTTTCCCCCTTTCTCAGATATGCATTAGTACTGTCTTGAGTTCGTCGACGTTCATCGTCGCCCAACGCAGCTTCCATTAGTTCTTACCTCTAATACTTTGTTCAGATCGTAAAAACCACATAGAACTATTGCGGAGGATGTTGTGTGCTTATTCTGTATGAAAACAGATCTCATTTCCTTGTTTTGGAAGCCCTCCTTGAGTATATGAACTTCCCTGTACTGTTTTAGGTCTAGAAATTTTCCCTTTCCAGAGCATCGTTTGATCCAAAATAATAATTGCAATTTGTGAAACCTGTTTGCTCCACACTTAGCCAAAAACTGTGTGTGTTGACTCCATTTCAGCCATAGTAGTCCGTGTAACCGGTTTAAGATAATACCGGCTGTCAGCACCGCTTGCCTCTGGCGACTTAAGAAAACCTTAATCATCTTTAATACCTGCAGCTGTTAAACATTATCACATAGTTACCTGTATGTCATTAGGCCCCTTCTTAAGCCGCCATCCTAAATAACCCAATAATGTTTATTCTCTGGGTTATAATAAACCGGAAAATTTCCTTTATCTTGTTGTAGGCTTCAATTTATCCAATGGCACCCAAAGCTGTTAAACCTCCGGTTACCTGCAACTGGGTCCCATCCATTGTTACAGAGAGCAAATTGTCCGAGTTTGTAAAGTCTGGCCATCTGCCCAAGAAGGATGTCATGTCTTATCGTGCTCCTGACCTGTCTAAAGGGAAACCTCAACCCAAGGAAGGGGAGGTGATCATTTTTACCGATCACATGAGCCGGGGATTTGCTCCTCCCGGTTCAAAATTCTTTAGAGACGTTTTGCACTTCTTTGACTTAAGACCTCAAGACATCGGGCCCAATTCCGTGTCAAATATCTGCAACTTCCAAGTTTTCTGTGAGGTATACCTTGGAGAAGAACCCAACCTACTTTTGTTTAGGGAATTGTTCTATTTGAACCGGCAGAATGAGCGGGCCAACGGGCCCAGTCTGGATCTTGGTGGCATATCGATTCAAAGGTGGAGAGACTGCCTGTTCCCTTATGCTGAATTGCCGAGTCATCCAAAGGACTGGAACCAGACATGGTTCTACTGCCAAGATACTTCTCCGGCTGGTGAAAACTCACTGCCCGGCTTCCGTGCATTGCGCCTTGAACCTACTCACCCGCTGCCGGATAAGTTGACTGCTATTGAACGTCTGCCACTCACCCCCAAGACCAAGAAGATTAAAACTCTTTTAGGGAACGGCTTATATGGCATTGACCTAGTCCGAGTCTGGGTTGCTTGGAGAATAATTCCGTTAAGCCGCCGCCCCGGCTTAATGTGTAATTATTCAGGTGAGAAAGATGACCCTCAGCGTCATAGTCCTGATGACTACCAGATGACGTAGTGGAAGCTACAACTCAGTCTTTGTTGAAAGAGGGCACAGTGAATAGTAATGCTTTCGGGTTACTACCTTTTTGCAAGAAGAACCCAGCCCCTGTAGTAAGTTTCCAGCCGTCGGGTTATTTTTTATCATGTTATACTGTATTCTTATGCATAACCCTTTATAACCTTTTACAGGCAAATGATAACTTCTGGAAAATCCAATATGATCATGAGGCGGCCAAGAAAGCCATGGCAGCCAAGAGAGCCGAAAGGAAAACCGCCAAGCCCACCACTTCAAGGAAAAGGAAGCCAAGCGCTTCTGAGCTGTTTCAACTTGATGATTCTGATGATAATGAGGAAGAGGTAACTTTTTAATTTCCCTGTCTCCTTTATCACTACCTTACTGATATTAACCTTCTTTCAGGAAGACACGGGCAATAGCCAACCCGTCGAGGAAGAGGTAACTATAATCTCCTCCGACTCCGAGCTTCGGCCGCGTCAGAAAATTCGAAGAGTAACCCGGAAAGTAAGATTTTCACACCCTTTGGCTTACCAAGATCCTGACTTTCTTTTTAAGCAACATCAATTTGAAAACCGGAGGTAGACCCGGACCAGCAAGGATGCAGAGCTATCCTCCGGCTTGCCTGACACAACCGGAAGCGTCGGACTGAGGTTATCTCCAACTTATACCCTTTTTTACCTTTGGCGGGTCTAATCCGTCAACCTCTCAATTCCTTTGACTCCAATTACCAGGATATCTCTCCTTCATCCGGCGAGTCCATGCAATCAAACATGCCGGCTTTTAAGACTGCCCCTGGGTAATATCAATTTATTCACCTTATGTTTTTCTTTCTTCATGTTTCTTTACTTATTTCTCTGCTTTGCCCACAGCGTGCAGGTTAAGCCTAGGAAGAAAACCAAGAAGCATAAACCGGCCCAAACCCCTGTGGTGACTGAACCGGAACAGGGTATAGCTGCTCCCGACTCTTCCACACATCAACCGCTGCCTGAGCCGGCTCAAGACATTGCAGCACCAACTTCTGACCCGCCTGCTGAAGATATTCTTGATGGTTCTGTTAACCCGGAGGCACCTAGCCCAGTCAAAACGGCTGACCCAGAAGTGGAATTTCTCAAGGCTCAATTCGTTGAGCCGGCCAGGCCCACCGTCCTTGCCAAATGCTCGGCTAAAGAGGAGTTGCTAGAACGCCGTAAGGCCAAGATGGATATCACCGACTATACTCATTTGAGTATTGGAGAGATCGTCTCGGGCTATATCAACCAGGTGCAAAGCAGCCGTGACCTGGAAATTGACATGGTGAAGAAAATACAGCAAAAATCTAAGGTATGACTTATGCTTCCTTACTTTCAATCATACTTACTGTACCAGCCCCCAAGTCTATTGCTTATGAATAAATATGCTGTAGACTTAGAAAAATTGTTAGAGCTGCTTGCCCGGCTTAAAGAAAAATATTTAAACCGGATGTAACACAATACCTTTAACTTGCGATACACATTAGCCCCCAAGTGTCAAGTATCTTTGCTTGCAAAGTATTTGGGACTTAATATCCAGGACCGGCTTAATAATTTAGAAAGCTTCGGTATACATTAGCCCCCAAGTGTCAAGTATCTTTGCTTGCAAAGTGCTTGGGACTTAATATTATTTACCGTAATCTTGACTACTATCTGGTGCAATACAGGCCACCATAAGTCAATTTGAATCGGAGATTGCTGACCTGAAGAACCGCCTGCAGCCCAGGAGATTGAAATTTAAAAGGCTAACTCCAAATTTGAATTCAGCGTCTCGGAACAAGAGAAGCTGAACAAAAAATTTGAGTCGGAGAAGAAAATTTGGATTGACGAAAAGGCCGGACTAGTGACCCAGGCCGAGACAGCAGAGGCGTCGCTGGCAAATGCAACAGCCGAACTGACCGGCTTACAATGCCAGATATCTCGGATGGTCTCAGCGATCTTTGGTAAGTTATCTTAAGCAAGCATTAAATATTGTAAATATTCCTTCAATTGTTACCTGAGGTTTACCTTATACTTACCAATACAGGCCCCGTGAGCACAAACCTCAAGCAGAATATGCTGATCAAATTGAAGGTGGTGTATACTCTAGTAGAGCAACTGTACATCGGGTCACAACGTGCCTTGGCCGTTGTAGCCTTATCAAATGATGTGCCCCACCTATTGCAAGATGTGTTACAATGGCTTGCTGTACTTCCTCAGCAGATTCAAGAGTTGAGACGGGCCCAAGCAAGAGCTGGAGCAATAGCCGCTTTGAGTCGGGCCAAAGCCTGGTTACCAGAGCTAGACCCGGCCGACATCGCTCTTGGGTACCCAAGTTTAAAGGAGGATGGCACTCCATTTGATGAAAAGGATTTCACCACCTGCGTGAGGGATATATGTCCTGTGGCCACTCAAATTGGAAACGACACTGACCTCACCAAGTATCAGCTGGGTTATGACAAGGAGAATCGGAGAATCCCCACGCCGCATTACGACGATGTCAGCTTGATCCCTCCAATCCGTAAGCACACCTTTGCCCCTGAAGTCGACCCAACCGGTTTAATAGATGATGAAGCTGAGTTTGAGGCCTTGAGTGGCATTGACTGGGCCTCATCATCCTTCCAGGACAAAGCAGCCGGCGGAGAGGCGGAGAAGGATAACCCAGAGGCTTCAAGTCAACCCCAAGAGTAGATTGCCAGGCGCCACCTGCTTATGTCGTTGTAGAAAAACAATGCCGCATCATTCAGACTCTGGGAGTCTTGTAACAGAGTAGAAATACTTTGAGTTTTGCTATGCCTTTGCGCATGCTTATGGCCCTTAATACTTGCATAAGCCGCCATCACTATGCACTTTGTAGTTTATATGAATCTGTTATGTCCTTTGCAGAAATGTCTTGCACTGCCTTGTGATGCTTACGGCTGCTTTTCCGGCTTATATAAGCCATCCCCTAATGGTAAGTTTAACTCCTGAAAATTGGCACATAAAAGTTCACCTGGTACTTAACAACCTGATGTAACCAATTTTAATCCTAGAGGATTGCAATGTACTCCATTGTATTTTCAAGAGGGTCGCAAGATATCCAATGTTGATACTTGTAAAATATGATGAACAAAAGGGTTTCTGATTCGAATACAATCAGTGAACCATTCCAAAGGGGTTGAGCTAAGATTCGGATACGATCTGTTAGCCCCCAGTGGCTGTGGCAATGCCGATCAAGTGGGTATCGACAGCTATGTTCTCTTTGGTTCGAATACGACCTATGTTTGAACAGGAAGCCCCCAAGTGACCATAAGAGTTGTTTAATGACGCTGATTCGAATACGACCCATGTCAGACCCAAAGGGGTTAAGCTATGATTCAAATATGATCAAGAAGCCCCCAAGTGGGTTTGGCAGTATGCCGATCAAGTGGGTATTGACAGCTATGTTCTCTTTGGTTCGAATACGACCTATGTTTGAACAGGAAGCCCCCAAGTGATCACGGCTAGATTCAGATATGATCATAAGCCGGACCAAAGGAAAGCCGGATTCAGATATGATCCGCTTCTCCTTAGTTATCTCCACCACCTGACAAAGAAAACACATAAACCTTTTTTGGGAGTGGAAAAAAGGACAGAGGTCCTGCTTTATTGCTTTATGTAATATACATAATGTAAATATATACACATTAGAGCCGATGGCTCAAGTATAATAAGGCCGAAGATGAGCGATATTCCACGGCCGGCGGGTCTCCTCCTCCGACTTACGTGAGTCTTTGTGCTCCCGAACGTCGATAAGGTAGTATGATCCGTTGTTCAGATTCTTGCTGACCACAAAGGGTCCTTCCCAAGGAGGGGATAGCTTGTGCATGTCAGATTGATCCTGGATGAGTCGGAGCACTAAGTCGCCTTCCTGAAAGGTTCTGGACCTAACCCAGCGGCTGTGGTAGCGGCACAGGTCTTGCTGGTAAATCGCCGAGCGGGCTATTGCCAAGTCTCGCTCTTCATCCAACAGGTCAAGTGCGTCTTGCCGAGCTTTTTCGTTGTCTTTCTCACCCTAAGCCGCTACACGGGGTGAGTCATGACGGATGTCACTTGGCAGGACCGCCTCTGCTCCATACACCATAAAGAAAGGCGTGTAACCCGTAGATCTGTTAGGTGTAGTATTGATGCTCCAAAGTACAGAAGGTAACTCCTCCACCCAACAACCCGGCGTCCGCTGCAAGGGGACCAAGAGCCGGTGAGCGCACAGGGCCTCCTGCCCCGGCTGCTCCTAACCCGGACGTTATCGCTGCTGAGGCCGTAGAATTTTGGCCGGGTTGAGTACCAGCCATGAAGACTCCTGCCCAGTTTGCGACTCTGAGGGGTCCGGAATAGTGCTGCCACCGGAACAGCCCCCAAGCACACCATCTTGAACTTGATATAGCGAATCTGTTGAGCCGGCGAACGAATCACTGTCAGAGAGGACGGCCGGCTCACCATCACCTTCAGATCCTTCAGAGAGTTCACCTCCGTGGATGCAACCCGCAAAGGCACGCTTCACGACGGGTTGAGCTCGGGCGGGTTTCGCACGCTGAGCCGTCTCGACGAGGTCGGTGCAGCTGTCCGGCTCAGGGCCCGACTCACCAATCCGGCCGATGAAGACGTGAATTCCGCCAAAGGGGACCCGGTACCCGTACTCAATTGAGCCAGCGCTGGGGCCCCAGCCTTTGTCGTCGATGTAGATCTTGCCGCGACGACTCTTGGTAATCCGGCCAACTGCGTATCCCTTGAGCCTTTCGAAGCTGCCCTTCAAGAACTCAAATCCACCGTGCGCTGGCCCCACGGTGGGCGCCAACTATCATGGAATTGTCACGGCAGATGTCCTTTTGCAAGGACTTAATCGTGGAGCCATCGCAACTAGGAAGCTTAAAGGGGTTAATCGGGACAAGGACACGCGAGGTTTATACTAGTTCAGCCCCCTACGGTGAAGGAAGGCATACATCTAGTTGGGTTGGAATTGCTTGAGGTTTCGATGACCAGGGAGCGAGATACGCTATGCCTGGCTCTCGATCAGTTGTTTCTCATCCTAAGCCGCTGGCGGGTCGTCCCCTTATATACACGGGTTGACGCCCTGCGGCCTATAGAGTCTCGGCCGGCTCATAAACAGTGTCCGGCTCGGTGACTAGTTACTTCTACCTTACAGTACAAGTTATACCATCATGGCGGTTTATCTTTACGGGCCTCAGAGTTGCCTGTGGGCCTTTAAGCCTTTTAGTGAACCGCCATCTTCATGCCTTGGTCTTGGGCTTCTGGTGAACCTCTATTTGCGTAACCCGGCCCCTCCTAGATGGCTTACACAAATAGTCATATCCCCAACACCATGTTTAATGCGTGCCTCCTATGAACTTGAGCCCTACATGTGTTTTGTTGTATGCCATGCCATCTTTACAGGGGTGTATGCCATGTATTTTTTGTGATCATTGTGGTGACTAGAACAAGCATGCAAAGTAGCTCTCGTGATGTTGCTGATTTCAGGGACTTAGAATTCTTCTAAGTCATTTCCCTGATAATATTTGTATGCCATGTATTCTTGTTGCTACAGAGTGATCCATGCCTCTTTTGAGCATGTTCAGTAAGGATGATTTCGAGATATTGTTATGCTCTATACATCCATGTCTTTGTTTGCAATTATGGAGCACCCTAGCATGACTCAATCTTGCTCTACTTTTGCTATAAAATGTTCCTGGCAGATTATTTATGTGTTAAGCAATTTTGCCGAGGTTGTTATAGTTTATCCATGCATGCTATGAGAGTGTTCTTGCCATGGTTAGCTTATTTTTCATGTCTACTTGCTGGGTGTATGCTTAGCTTGTCATGCAATGCCTTGTGGTGAGTGCATCGAGCTCGTAAACATGCCTACGTAATTCTGTTTTGACATGTTCCAATTTTCTGCCAAGTCTGAATCTGTTAATGAAACTAGCTATGTTCACATGGTTGACATTGTATTTTCTGATCCCTTTTGGCTTATGGTCAGTAAGGGACTTTTGTTATATGCTTTGAGTAGCTTCATGCCATGCCTTGCTTTGCCATGATATGTTCATGTAGCATGTTGTTATCTTGCTCTAAACATTGCTTCCTGATGTTAGTCCTGACATGTTGTTATTTTCACTAAGTCTGTGAACCTGATATCTTTTGCACTTTTGCCGTGCTTGTTTGAACTTGCTATTGTGTGATTTAGCCATAGCTCAGTGTTCATCTTTTGTCAAGCATCTTGAGTGGAGCACTTCCATGTGCTTTGTTGTTATGTTAGAGTGCAGTAGCTTGTTGTTCTTGATGCATTTAGATGGCCTCGTGTTGTTAATCGCAGCTTTGCGCCATTATTGTTTTGCTTGCCATTTGCAAACCGTGCATCTGATTCCGGTGATCTTTATATCTATTTCGACCGAAATCAACTCATCTTTCTAGAGGCACTCTTGGTTTTCCAAGTTGAGGCCTGGTTCAATCTTTCCTTTCGGAAACATGCATATGCATTGCATATTACATCCCGCATATCATGCCATGTTTTTGCATCATGTGGCTTGTGCATTGCACCGTGGTTGATTGTGTCTCCCTTTGCTTGTGTTCTTGCTTTGGGTAGAGCCAGGAGACGAGTACGTGATCGAGGAACCCGTTGAGTACGCTAACGAGGATCGAGCTTACGTCAACTCGGAGAACTTTGCAGGCAAGATGACCATACCCTCGAAATCACTTCTATCTTTGCTTGCTAGATGCTCGCTCTATTGCTATGCCTATGCTACGATACCTACCACATGCTTTACCATGCCTCCCATATTGCCATGTCAAACCTCTAACCCACCTTGTCCTAGCAAACCGTTGTTTGGCTATGTTACCGCTTTGCTCAGCCCCCCTTATAGCGTTGTTAGTTGCAGGTGAAGATTGAAGTTTGTTCCTTGTTGGAACATGTTTATTTTTGGGATATCATTATTATATCTTGTTTACCTTAATGCATCTATATACATGGTAAAGGGTGGAAGACTCGGCCTTATGCCTGGTGTTTTGTTCCACTCTTGCCGCCCTAGTTTCCATCATACCGGTGTTATGTTCCTTGATTTTGCGTTCCTTACACGGTTGGGTTATAATGGGGAACCCCTTGACAATTCGCCTTGAATAAAACTCCTCCAGCAAGGACCAACCTTGTTTTTACCATTTGCCACCTAGCCTTTTTCCCTTGGGTTTTGCGGACTCAAGGGTCATCTTTATTTTAACCCCCGGGCTAGTGCTTCTCTAAGTGTTGGTCCAACCTGAGCGATGTCCGGTGCCCCCTGGGCAACCAGGGTCTATGTCAACCCGACGTCTGGCTCATCCGATGTGCCCTGAGAACGAGATATGTGCAGCTCCTATCGGGATTTGTCGGCACATTCGGGCGGCTTTGCTGGTTTAGTTTTTACCATTGTCGAGATGTCTTGTAACCGGGATTCCGAGTCTGATCGGGTTGTCTTGGGAGAAGGAATATCCTTCGTTGACCGTGAGAGCTTGTGATGGGCTAAGTTGGGACACCCCTGCCGGGTTTTGAAGTTTCAAAAGCCGTGCCCGCGGTTATGGGCAGATGGGAATTTGTTAATGTCCGGTTGTAGAAAACCTGAAACTTAACTTCATTAAAATGAATCAACAGAGTGTGTGGCCGTGATGGTCTCTTTTCGGCGGAGTCCGGGAAGAGAACACGGTCTCGTGTTATGCTTGAATGTAGGTTATTCTAGGATCACTTCTTGATCATAGATTCTCGACTGTGCCTTGCCTTTATCTTCTCGCTCTCATTTGCGTATGTTAGACACCTTATATGCTAGTGCTTGCTGCAACTCCACCTCATACCTTTTACCTACCCATACGCTTAAATAGTCTTGATCGCGAGGGTATGAGATTGCCGAGTCCTCGTGACTCACAGATTACTTCAAAACCAGATGCAGGGACCAATGATATCGCTCCAGGAGATGTGACTGAGCTCAAGTGGGAGTTCGATGAGGACTCAGGACGATACTATGTTTCTTTCCCAGACGATCAGTAGTGGAGCCCAGTTGGGGCGATCGGGGACATTATGCATTTGGGGTTGTCTTTATTTTGGTTCTGTAGATGGACCTTGATTGTATCTGGATGATTGTAATGATATATTTATGCTATTGTGTGACGTGGCGATTGTAAGCCAACTATGTACCTCTTTCTTATTCAATAGATGGGTTGTGTAAAGATTACCCCTCTTGCGACATTGCCTACAATGCGGTTATGCCTCTAAGTCGTGCTCCGACACGTGGGAGATATAGCCGCATCGTGGGTGTTACAAGTTGGTAATCAGAGCCTTCCCCGACTTAGGAGCCCCCTTGCTTGATCGAATCGCTAGTGTTGTTGAGTCTAGAAAAATGTTTTGAGTCTTTTAGGATTTTATATATAGGAGAGTAGGATTCTTTTTACTCCTCAGTCCCTTCGTCGCTCTGGTGAGACATCCTGACGTAGAGTTTTGACTCTTCTCTTCTCAAATTTCACTAAAAAAATTAGGATCACGCGAGTATCTTGGAATCGTTCCGATGGTTTTGTGACGAGAACATTGTTCTTCGCACCTCCTGACATTTAGGGGTTGTGGCAGTGTCCCGGGGAGTTGAACTCCGAGGTGTTGTCGTTTGCAGCAGCTGACAATGTCATGGAAGAATCTGATCACGACGACGATGACGACTCTGATGATGAGGATCCAAATGTGACCGAGGAGTCAGAGGAGGACGCCTGAGCTTTGGGACGCTAGCTTCGCTCTTTTCCTTTTTGGTGTCTTGATGCCAAAGGGGGAGAGAGTTCTATAGGTCTCGGGGATTTGCTTGTTTTTGTTCGTGGACTTATTTTGTTCCGTGTTGTGTGTGAGACTTATGTTACTTCTTTTACCTTTCCTTTCTTCGGACATTATCGTTATTATTGCACTCTAAGTATTATATTGTTTCTCCTTTTGTGCTCAGAGTGGTGAGTCTATAAAATCTAGGGGGAGTCTAGTCCTGAAAGTGTGCCCACGCTTTCTAACAGCTAGTTCCTGTTGGGGCACACATTCAGGGGGAGTTCCGTCTAGATTTCATTGACTTATCTCTTGCAAATCGTGTTGTTGTCATCATCCACCAAAAAGGGGGAGATTGAAAGGGCATTTCCCTACTTTATGTTTTGGATGATGATGACAACCCTTTGTGGTCTAATTGTATGCTATATGTTTCAGGTTCTCAATGCTTAGGCTTACATCGGATTGCTATTGCCTCTCGAAGGAAAAGATCGAAGACGTGTCCTCTATGCTTTTATTTTCTTTGGTCGTAGAGTACCCGTACTATCAAGAGGGAATCCTCATTAGGAAGCTCTGGGGGAATCAGTTCACGTACACTTTCCTCACCCCTTCCTTGTCTTCCTCAGTTGTGAGAGAGAGAGAGAGTTCCCCCTGTCTTTCCCTCTTGTTTCTGCTCTTCCCAGCGGTTGTACCGCTCCCTGGAGCGGTTGTACCGCTGGACCTTGATGCTCTCCAGCTTTGACCGAGCGGTGGTACCGCCACCTTGCTCAACAAAGGCTAGGACGGTGGTTCCGGCCATGCACCGCTCAAGTACCGCTCAAGGCTCTATTCTGATGCAGTTCTCGGGCGGTGGTGGCCCGGTTGATCCGGTCGATCCTCGTTGACCGGTACCACCGGTGGTCTGAGCGGTTCTTCCGCTCAGAACTTCGCCATCCAAGAGCTCAGAGCCATGCGGTTGTTCCGGTCTTGCACCGCTCAAGTACCGGTCTCGTCTCTGTTTAGAGGCGGTAGTTGTGCGGTGGCTGGGCGCTTGGTACGGTCATTCTCTTAACCGGTACCACCACCTAGTGGACCGGTTGTACCGCCTGGTAGGGTTCTGCAGCTACACCGTGAGTCCCGGTTGTACCGGGACAAGGACCGGTTGTACCGCTGCGGGGCTGAAAGCGCAGCAACGGCTGGATTTTTAGGGTTGGTATTTAAGAGAGCTTCTCCCACCTACCACACTCACCTTTAACCCCTCTCACTCCACCATTAATGCACCTCAAGCTCTCTTGCCCGATCTCTCTCTCTAGCCACCCAAACTTGTTGATTTGCTAGGGATTGAAGGAGGAGACCTAGATCTACACTTCCACCAAAGGATATTTGCTTCCCCCATTGAGGGAGTCCTGGATTAGGGGGTGTTCGGGTAGCCGGACTATACCTTCAGCCGGACTCTAGGACTATGAAGATACAAGATTGAAGACTTCGTCCCGTGTCCGGATGGGACTTTCCTTGGCGTGGAAGGCAAGCTTGGCGATGCGGATATTTAGATCTCCTACTATTGTAACCGACTTTGTGTAACCCTAACCCTCTCTGGTGTCTATATAAACCGGAGGGTTTTAGTCTGTAGGACAACTTCATCATACAACAATCATACCGTAGGCTAGCTTCTAGGGTTTAGCCTCCTTGATCTCGTGGTAGATCTACTCTTGTACTACCATATCATCAATATTAATCAAGCAGGACATAGGGTTTTACCTCCATCAAGAGGGTCCGAACCTGGGTAAAACATCGTGTTCCTTGCCTCCTGTTACCATCTGGCCTAGACGCACAGTTTGGGACCCCCTACCCGAGATCCGCCGGTTTTGACACCGACATTGGTGCTTTCATTGAGAGTTCCTCTGTGTCGTCGCTTTTAGGCCCGATGGCTCCTTCGATCATCAACAGTGATGCAGTCCGGGGTGAGACTTTTCTCCTCGGACAGATCTTTGTCTTCGGCGGCTTCGCACTGCGGGCCAATTCGCTTGGCCGCCTTGAGCAGATCGAAAGCTACGCCCCTGGACATCAGGTCAGGTTTGGAAGCCTAAACTACACGGCTGACATCCGCGGGGACTTGATCTTCGACGGATTCGAGCCACAGCCAAGCGCGCCGCACTGTCTCGATGGGCATGATATAGCTCTGCCGCCGAACAGCGCTTTGGAGGCTGCACACGCACCGGTTCCGACCATTGATTCGGAGCCTACTGCGCCAATCGAGGATCAGCGGTTGGACGCTGCCTCAGGGGCTGCGATCTCAGAGGCGATCGAGCCGAACTCCAGCCCCGCACTCCGCATGGCCCGTGACTCCGAGGAGCCGGATTCCTCTCCGAACTCCGAGCCCCCCGCGCCCCTGCCGATCGAATCCGATTGGGCGCCGATAATGGAGTTCACCGCCACGGACATCTTTCAGCACTCGCCCTTCGGCGACATCCTGAATTCTCTAAAGTCTCTCTCTTTATCAGGAGAGCCCTGGCCGGTCTACGGTCAGCAAGGTTGGGATACGGACGATGAAGAAATTCAAAACCCACCCACCACCCACTTCGTAGCCACTGTCGACGACTTAACCGACATGCTTGACTTCGACTCCAAAGACATCAACGACATGGACGACGATGCAGGAGACGAACAAGAACCAACACCTGTAGGGCGTTGGAAGGCCACCTCATCATATGACATATATATGGTGGACACTCCAAAGGATGGAGACGGCGATGGAACAGCGGGGGACGATACCTCTAAGAAACAGCCCAAGCGCCAGCGTCAGCGGCGCCGCTCTAAATCCCGCCAAAGCAAAAATGGTGATTCCGGCACGGGAGATAATACTACTCCGGATAGCGCCGAAGAACACCCCCTCCAGCAAGATTCAGCACAGGAGGACAGAGAAGCCAGCCCTCACAAGAGGGCGGCGGACCAAGAGGTTGAGGACGATAATTATACGCCTCCCTCCGAAGATGAGGCCAGCCTCGACGACGACGAGTTTGTCATGCCATAGGATCTCGCCGAACAAGAGCGTTTTAAACGCAGGCTTATGGCCACGGCAAGCAGCCTCAAGAAAAAGCAGCAACAGCTTAGAGCTGATCAGGATTTGCTAGTTGACAGATCGACTGAAGTCCTTGTGGCCGAAGAGTATGAACTCGAACGCCCCTCCAAGAGTTACCCAAAGTGCAGGCTGCTACCCCGACTAGAGGAGGAAGCACCTACATCACCAGCGCATGACATGGACGACCGGCCACCTCGTGGCCGCGACAGAGAGGCCTCTTGGCCCTCCACTCAAGCCATGCCCCGACGCCGCGTCAAGCATACTAAGGCACGGGAAAATGCGCCCGACCTGCGCGACATACTGGAGGACAAGGCAAGGCAAACAAGATCGATCTACGGATCGCGCAGGCGCCCCATGACACGTGACGGTGATCGTCACTCCGGATGCAATAAATCCGGCCGGGCCGAACTCAACAGACAAAGCTCCTTCGAGCTGCGTTGTGATATAGCCCAATACAGAGGCGCCGCACACCCACTATGCTTCACAGATGAAGTAATGGATCATAAAATCCCCGAGGGCTTCAAACCCGTAAACATCGAATCGTACGATGGCACAACAGATCCTGCGGTATGGATCGAGGATTATCTCCTTCATATCCACATGGCCCACGGTGATGATCTACACGCCATCAAATACCTCCCACTCAAACTTAAGGGACCGGCCCGGCATTGGCTTAACAACTTGCCAGCAGACTCAATCGGTTCTTGGGAGGACCTGGAAGCCGCATTCCTTGACAACTTCCAGGGCACTTATGTGCGACCACCGGACGCCGATGACCTAAGCCACATAATTCAGCAGCCAGAGGAATCGGCCAGGCAATTTTGGACACGGTTCCTAACAAAGAAAAACCAGATAGTCGGCTGTCCAGACGCAGAGGCCTTAGCGGCCTTCAAGCATAATATCCGTGACGAGTGGCTTGCCCGGCACCTGGGATAGGAAAAGCCGAAATCTATGGCAGCCCTTACGACACTCATGACCCGCTTTTGCGCGGGAGAAGACAGCTGGCTAGCTCGCAGCAACAATTTAACCAAGAACCCTGGTAATCCGAATACCAAGGACAAAAGCGACAGGTCGCGTCGGAACAAACAAAAGCGCCGCGTTAACAGCGACAGCAACGAGGATACGACAGTTAATGCAGGATTCCGAGGCTACAAATCCGGTCAACGGAAAAAGCCATTCAAAAGAAATACTCAGGGCCCGTCCAGTTTGGACCGAATATTCAACCGCTTGTGCCAGATACATGGCACCCCCGAAAAGCCAGCCAATCACACCAACAGGGATTGTTGGGTGTTCAAGCAGGCAGGCAAGTTAAGAGCCGAAAACAAAGACAAGGGGCTGTATAGCGACAACGAGGAGGAGCCCAGGCCGCCAAACAATGGTGGACAGAAGGGATTTCCCCCGCAAGTGCGGACGGTGAACATGATATACGCAACCCACATCCCTAAGAGGGAGCGGAAGCATGCGTTACGGGACGTATATGCGATGGAGCCAGTCGCCCAAAGTTCAACCCATGGTCCTCCTGCCCGATCACCTTTGATCGAAGGGACCACCCCACTAGCATCCGTCACGGCGGCTTCGCCGCATTGGTTCTAGACCCAATCATTGACGGATTTCATCTCACAAGAGTCCTCATGGACGGCGGCAGCAGCCTGAACCTGCTTTACCAGGATACAGTGCGAAAAATGGGCATAGATCCCTTGAGGATCAAGCCCACCAAAACAACCTTTAAAGGCGTCATACCAGGTGTAGAAGCCAACTGTACAGGCTCAGTCACACTGGAAGTGGTCTTCGGATCTCCGGATAACTTCCGAAGCGAGGAGTTAATCTTCGACATAGTCCCGTTCCGTAGTGGCTATCACGCACTGCTCGGGCGAACCGCATTCGCAAAATTCAGCACGGTACCGCACTATGCATACCTCAAGCTCAAGATGCCAGGCCCTAGAGGAGTAATCACGGTCAATGGGAACACTGAACGCTCCCTCCGAACGGAGGAGCACACGGCAGCGCTCGCAGCAGAAGTACAAAGCAGCCTCTCTAGGCAGTTCTCCAGTTCGGCCTTCAAAAAGCCGGACACTGTCAAGCGCGCCCGGAGTACCCTACAACAAGACCGCCTGGCACATTCTGAGCTAGCGTAGCAATGCGGCCCCAACCCTAGCCCTCGTGATATAGCGAAACCAGTGCTTCGCGTACATAACTACGCTCTTGAAATACCATGGGCACAGGGGAAGGGGCACTATCACGGCACGCCCGAAATACGGCCTAAACCGCACCAGGGGCTGCCGGATTCCTTTTTTTCTTTTTTCTCTTACTCTCAGGACTCCATACTTCAGATGACCCGTTCGGCAATTCAACTGCCGCACAAACGATGCAAGATCCAGGAAAGCAGACAAGCCACGCCGCATTATGGAACTCCCAGGTGGTCTCTATTGCGAGCAGTATACCTGTTTTTTAATACAATTCCACGGCCTGCCCCTGGCCAGGACATGTCAAATAGTCCAATTTCTTTTGCTTATCGCACTATTTGTATCATTCCGCTTTCATAGCCTTTCTATAAACAATGCATAGCTTTTTGTCTATTTTTTGCATTATCCTCTTTTTATATATATGTTTATCAATAACATGTTGCATCCGTACACTGTGGTATGGCAAAAATACGCCAGGGGCTTCAGTGCCCATCAATATGGCGTGAGAAGTCCGTACACTTTCACAAGTGCGGCACCCCAAACTTATAGCACTATATGCATCGGCTCCGAATCATGATTTGGGTTAATAGTTGGGTTTGCCCGGCTCCTATGTTTTGGTGCCTTACGTTTCGCTATATCGGCTAAGGTAGCACTAGGAGAACTACTGCGATTGTGCCCCAGTTGAGCTGGGCTGAGCACCTCAGTAGAGAAAGCTAAAACTGACTGTCATGATGAGGCGAGAGACCGATCGCTGTTCAAGAGGTTTTTTGAGTCCTTAAAGACTTATGCCGCTTCGAGCGAGGAACCGGCTTTGTCCAGCCAAGGCGTGGATAGCGCCCCGAACTCGGTCTTCCGAATACTAGGGGCTTCGCCAAAATTTAAAATTATAGAGTTCTATGGCTAAGTGAGAGTGTTCAAGCATTATAGTCTGATTGCCTTGTTCGTTGTGCTGAGTGCCTCCCTCGACGGACCCAATCATGGGAAAAAGAGCGCTCAGGTTTATCCCGAACACCCCAGCACTAGTGGCATGGGGGCAGAAGTCGACGACTGGCCATCTCTCAATTTTTTGATAAACGGCCGCACAGAAAGTAATATTTTAAATTCAAGCATTGCTTAGCGCATATGAACAAGTTTTCAGCGCACAGGATAACACGAGCGAGTTCATTCAAAAATTACATCCTTGGTGCATTCATCCGCCATAAGGCGGGCACCGGCCAGAACATCCTTGTAATAGTTCTCGGGCTTGCGATGCTCCTTCCCTGGCGGCGGCCCGTCCCTCACAAGCTTCTCACCATCTAGCTTACCCCAGTGCACCTTTGCACGGGCAAGGGCCCTACAGGCACCTTCGATGCAGACGGAGCGCTTGATGACCTCGAGCCTTGGACAAGCCTCCACCAGCCGCCGCACCAGTCCGAAGTAGCTCCCAGGCAGGGCCTCTCCAGGCCACAGCCGAACTATGAAGCCCTTCAGGGCCTGTTCGGCCGCCTTGTGGAGCTCGACCAGCTGCTTCAGGTGGTCACTCAAGGGCACAGGGTGTCCGGCCTCAGCGTACTGAGACCAGAACACCTTCTCCGTCGAGCTGCCTTCCTCGGCTCGGTAGAATGCGGCGGCATCGGATACGCTGCAGGGAAGATCTGCGAATGCCCCTGGAGAGCTCCGGATTCGGGTAAGTAACAAGTAGTTTACTTTTATATGTCTGCTTTGCATAGAGAATGCCTTACCCGCTGCCATCTTTTTCACCGCATCCAATTCCTGGAGGGCCTTCTGGGCTTCGGCCTTGGCCGATTTGGCAGTTTTAAGGGCCGCAGCAAGCTCGGACACTCGCATCTTCGAGTCGAGCTCCAAACTCTCATGTTTTTTCATGAGAGCCTGAAGCTCTTGCTGCACCTCGCCGACCTGCGCCTCAAATTTCTCCCGCTCGGTGCGCTCCGTGGCCGCTTTCTTCTCGGCCTTGGACAGCGCCTGCTTGAGGGTCGCCACCTCAGTTGTGGCCCCTACAAATAAGCAGTGTACTCCTGTCATTTTTTGCAATTGCGTCTTCTAATAGGCATTTTTTCCATAAGGTATCTCTTACCTTCTTTCTCCTCGAGCTGCCGTTTGGCAAGGCCGAGCTCTTGCTCGGTCCGCTCGAGGCCCTGCTTCAGGGTACCCACCTCCGCAGTCAGTGCGGCGGTGGCCAGCAGCGAAGCCTGCATACGCATATTGACTCCTTTTTAGTTAGACTCCTGCGATATTTAATAGATCCTCTATTCGGCTTTTCTTTCCGAACGCCAAACAGAGCATCAGGGGCTACTGTCTATGCGGTAATATTTTTACATATTTTTACTTACCTCAAAGCCTGTTAGAAGGCTAGCACAAGCTTCAGTCAGTCCGCTTTTGGCAGACCGAACCTTCTGGACCACCATACTCATAATGGTACAGTGCTCCTCGTCAATGGAGGCGCCCTTAAGCACCTCCAGCAGATTGTCCGGCGCCTCCAATTGGGTGGAGGATGCCGGCTCAATAGGCTTGCTCCTCTTGGCAGGAGTTCGCCTGCCGCGGTCCGGAACCATTGATGATTCCGGCGCGGTGTCCGGCTTAAAGCCGGACTTGGAGCCCTGGGGGGTCTTGTCCCTTTTACTCCTGGAGTCCGGGAGGTCGCCTCGCGGCTCCTCCTGGACCACCTCCTCTTGCCCCGGAGCTTGTCGCGACGCCACTTCAGCATCATCCACAGCACAGGGGGAGGCAGCGGGCGGAACTGAATTCACGTCCGATGAATCCAGGGAGCCGCTCGACGACTCGTCGAGCCCGTCCTTGGGCGGGCTGCATGATTATATTCAACATTAGGGAAAGCTGTGCAACAAAAGGAATATCATGAGTTACTCTGGTATCCGAACACTTATGATTTCGCCGGACGCTTGGCCCTATCCGGCCACTCCTCTTCGTCCTTGTCGGCGTCGGGGGCGTAGTCCGGCTTAGGGGTTTTCCTCTTCTTGGACCCCTCGGCCTCCCCTACTGGGGTGGCCTTCCTCTTCTTTCCTCCCCCCGCTGGAGGGGGAGAGGTTTCTTCTTCCTCCTCCTCGTCTTCACGGGAGGAGTATGTCTCGGACTCGTCGGACGACGAGTCCGACACCACCATATGCCGGGAACTCTTTCGAGTCCCCATGGCCTTCTTCTTCTTGGCCTTCTTCTCCGGCACCACATAAGGTACCGGAACCAGCAGCTTCACTAGGAGAGCAGGGGCTGGGTCTTTGGGAAAGGGAGCCGGACAGTTAATCAGTCCGGACTTTGCCTGCCAATCCTGTCAAAGGTAAGGGAGTTTAGATCCCGCATAGAGTCAAACTATGAAAAAACTCAACATCCTGTAAAAGATGAAAATATCTTACCTCACCAGCAGGACGCTGCGAGCTGAATCGGCGGTCTTCGGAGGCGGATGTGGGAGCCTCGGCACCTTTGGTTAGCCCCTTCCAGGCATCTTCGTACGTCGTGTCGAAGAGCCTGCTCAGAGTTCGGTGTTGCGCTGGGTTGAACTCCCACAAATTGAAGTCCCGTTCTTGACACGAAAGGATCTGGCGGACGAGCATGACCTGGACTACGTTGACAAGGTTGAGCTGCTTGTTCACCAGGGACTGGATGCATTTTTGCAGTCTGGTCACCTCTTCTTCATCGCCCCACGACAAGCCCGTCTCCTTCCAGGACGTGAGCCGCGTAGGGGGTCCGGATCGGAATTCAGGGGCTGCGATCCACTTCGGATCGCATGGCTCGGTGATGTAAAACCACCCTGACTGCCACCCCTTCAAGGTCTCCACAAAGGAGCCCTCGAGCCATAGGACGTTGGCTATTTTGCCCGCCATGGCACCTCCGCACTCCGCCTGGTTGCCGCGCGCCACCTTTGGCTTGACGTTGAAGGTCTTGAGCCAGAGGCCGAAATGGGGGCGGATGCAGAGGAAAGCCTCACACACGACGATAAACGCCGAGATATTGAGGATGAAGTTCGGGTCCAGATCGTGGAAATCTAGGCCATAATAGAACATGAGCCCGCGGACAAATGGGTGGAGAGGAAAACCCAGTCCGCGGAGGAAGTGGAGAAGAAATACTACCCTCTCATGGGGCCTTGGGGTGGGGAGAAGCTGCCCCTCCTCAGGAAGCCAGTGCGCGATGTCTTTGGACAAGTATCCGGCCTTCCTTAGCTTTTTGACATGGCCCTCCGTGACGGAGGAGACCATCCACTTGCCTCTCGCTCCGGACATTGTTGGAGAAGGTTGAGGTAGGAAGTGCGGGCTTGGGCGCTGGAGCTCGGGTGCACAGAAGATGGATAGGCAAAGGAGGAAGAAGGCATAGGTAAAAAGGTGGATCCTTATCCCCTTATATGAGCGGATGCGACTATGCGTCTCCACCAGCCTAGTAAAACTCGCTTGCCTCCCAAGCGCCGTGATAAATGGCGCGGTTGGGTTACCCACGTCCGTATTGATGAGAATCCCGTAAATGGGGGACACGATCTCTGCTTTAACAAGACATGCCAAGGAAACCGCCTCGCAAAACACGCTGAGGTGGAAAAGTGAAAACGATTTGAATAAAGGCTTGGCCGTAGTGTGATGTCACGCTGCGGAATACGTAAGCAGATTAGGTTTGTGTTAATATAATTCTCTCTATGGCAATACGTGGAAACTTATTTTGCAGAGCCGGACACTACTCTTGGTGTTTACAAACTTTTATGAAGAATTTGGAGGAGGAACCCGCCTTGTAATGTCGAAGACAATCTGTGCACCGGACTCGTCGTCATTGAAGCCTGGTTCAGGGGCTACTGAGGGAGTCCTGGATTAGGGGGTGTTCGGCTAGCCGGACTATACCTTCAGCCGGACTCCAGGACTATGAAGATACAAGATTGAAGACTTCGTCCGATGTCCGGATGGGACTTTCCTTGGCGTGGAAGGCAAGCTTGGCGATGCGGATATTTAGATCTCCTACTATTGTAACCGACTTTGTGTAACCCTAACCCTCTCCGGTGTCTATATAAACTGGAGGGTTTTAGTCCGTAGGACAACTTCATCATACAACAATCATACCATAGGCTAGCTTCTAGGGTTTAGCCTCCTTGATCTCATGGTAGATCTACTCTTGTACAACCCATATCATCAATATTAATCAAGCAGGACGTAGGGTTTTACCTCCATCAAGAGGGCCCGAACCTGGGTAAAACATCGTGTTCCTTGCCTCCTGTTACCATCCGGCCTAGACGCACAGTTCGGGACCCCTACCCGAGATCCGCCGGTTTTGACACCGACACCCATACTTTCTTGTGTGGATTTTGTTACTCTTGGGTGTTTGAGCACCCTAGATGGTTGAGGTCACCTCGGAGCCATATTCCATTGTGGTGAAGCTTCGTGGTTTTGTTGGGAGCCTCCAATTAAGTTGTGGAGAGAGCCCCAACCTTGTTTGTAAAGGTTCGGTCGCCGCCTTCAAGGGCACCAATAGTGGAATCACGGCATCTCGCTTTGTGTGAGGGCGTGAGGAGAATATGGTGGCCCTAGTGGCTTCTTGGGGAGCATTGTGCCTCCACACCACTCCAACGAAGACGTACTTCCTCTCAAAGGGAAGGAACTTCGGCAACACATCCTCGTCTCCACCGTCTCCACTCTTGGTTATCTCGTGCCCTTACTTGAGCAAGCTTATTTGTTTCATATCTCTTGCTTTCTTGTGTTCCTATCCTTGTTGCATCATATAGGTTGCTCACTTAGTTGCATATCTAGACAACCTACTTTGATGCAAAGTTTAAATTGTTAAAGAAAAGCTAAAAATTGTTAGTTGCCTATTCAACCCCCCCCCCTCTAGTCAACCATATCGATCCTTTTAGGTGGCACCGAGACTACTAGGGTTTCACAAAGAATCGAACTCGGCCACACCGATTTGCAGTTTTCGGTCAGACCGAAAGTGCAACTGCAATGGCCTAAGCCAAATCGGTGAGACCGATTTCTACAATTCGGTCGGTCTGAGAAGAGTTCGGCGGAGACCTAACCCTAAATTTTCAAATCAAACCTAACCTAAGGGATGTTTTCAGTGAATAGATCGATTGCATACGTGGTCATGATCATGGAAAAGTAATGTGCTACGAATCGGAGTTAAAGGAATAGCACAAATGATCAAACTCATACCCTATTTCAGCGGAGTTTGCTACGGCAGAAACGGAGGGGCAGAAATCCGTTGATGGCGACGGAAACCAGTGGCGGGAGGTCGCTGGCAGCAAGAGGATGATTCGGAGACCTGAGGCGGCAGAGCAGGACACGCGCAGGCTGAGAGTTTTTGAAGGAATTTCCAAAATCTCACCAGTGGGTATATATATCCCGACCCTATCGATGTGACCGAGTGGAACAACTCGGTGGCACCGAGATGCATAATCACAAGCGGTTCTGCAACTCGGTGTGACCGAAAAGTTCAAATCGGTTGCACCGAGATTGAAAACCTAGATCAACTTAGTGATCTCGGTGTGACCGAAATGGATGACTCGGTCATACCGAAATGCACAAAGAGGTTTTGGAAGTTTAAGTCTATGACGAATCGGGGACTCCAAGTGCTCCTCACACAGAGTGGTTCGAATCTGACTTGATCAAACTTTGTGATGTAGCATGAATAGAGTTTGAGACGGGAAAATCATAGATAGCTAGAGGGAGTTCTTAGGCATTCTTGTCCATCCATTTGGCAAAAGAGAAAAAGCCAAACAATCAAAGCAACAAATGGATGTCCTCGAATGAGTAAAATATGCAACCAACATGCTCACACAATAAGATGGAAAATTAAATATGTGACAAAGCATGCACAATCACTCTAGCATCTAACAAGCAATTTGGAGATGACCAGGTCATCTATATATGAGTATATTGACTTAGGAGTCAAATGAGAACATTTGATTGTACGTCATACTCATCGTTTAAGCGCAAGTGAGGTTGCTACTTTTACATAAAACATTGTTGTGTTCACACCATTAGAGTTGCTTTAGCTCAATTGATTAGAGTAAAGCTCCCCCTAGATGTGATATCCCCCCTAAGAGGGATGAACTAACCTTGGGTTTTGTCAATGATGACTTCATGTAGGTGTTGAAGATGTAGATGCTCAATGTTGATGTAGATCTTTTGGAGCAATCCTTTGGAGCGAGTTGCACTTTCAATACCTACACGGGTTAGTCCCACAAGGAACAAAAAGAATATCCATAGACATAGAGTGATGTTCACATAGGATGATGTCCATGAAAGCATTAGGTTACCTTGTCCCTTGTCTTACCAACAAGAGGGTTTGTGGCTACTTGAACTAGTGCAAGATATGGAAGTTGTTTGCGCTTGTCCTCGCCAAAATGATATGAGTGAATTATGTTGGCGGAGTCACCCTCAAGAACTCTCTAGTTCTTATTCTTGGGGATCCACACCATCTTGATGGAAATCCTTGGAGTTGTAGTCATACTTGATGAAGTAGAACTTGATGTATTCTTGGGAACCCACTTGACCAAGGCTTTGGGAGCTTCCTCAAATGCATCAATCTCCTCTTGAAGCTTGTCCTTGCCTTCTTGCTTGTGGTCTTGTGGTGGAAGATCATCTTGAGCTTGTGTTCCTTGGAAAGAAGTAGGATCATACTTATCTCGTTGAGGAACAAATTTCATCTTGGGGTATTGATCTTATTCCCACTAAACTCCATTGGCATTGAACTTCCGTTCAAAACCAACACCTTGATTCTTCCGGTGTCTTCCTTGCTTGCGTACAATTTCCTCAAATTGCTTACTTCCGGCAAGGCTCTTGTAAACACCTTTCTATATAATTCCCTTCAATAAGCTATTTTATTGCTCAAGTGTAACTTGGCTAAGAGAATCATTAGTGGAATCAAGAGAACTACTAGGAGCAACATCATTGGGTTTAGCATGATTATTGTTACTACTAGAAGAAGAATCTTTCTTACTCTTGTTGCTAGATTTAACTTGTGACATGTAAGTAGACAAGAGTAAACGCTTGGCAATGTAAGAAGAACTTTTCTTGCGAAGATCATAGTTGATCGCTTTTAAGAACCCATGCTCTTGCTCAAGGTTGAGCTTTTCGAAGCGTAACTTCTCATGAGTCTTTAAAAGTTCTTGATGATTTTCCAAGGTAGTTTCATGAGCTAACTTAAGAGTGTTTAGCTCTTTAGTTAGACGCTCAATCTCCTTCTTATCATCGTTATTCGTTTTGTCTTGATTAGCATGATTAATAGCAAGTTCATCATAGTTTTCATCACTAGAATTGTCAACAAGTAAATCATCATCACCTAGCAAGTCATCTTCATCACTATTGAAATCAACATACTCGGGGTGTGATACCTTTGGGCCTTTAGCCATGAAGCATCTTCCAATTCCTTCATTTGGTAACTCAAATATGTCATAGGAGTTGGTTGACACAAGTGCTAGACCGGCAACACCTTCATCTTGAGTATATTCAGGGTCGGAGTGATAACTTCTCTCGGAGTGATCGTTGGAATCGGAGCCGGATACCCATTCACCAATGTGAGCTTGATGTCTTCATTTTGTGTAGCCCCTTGATCATTTGTCCTTCCTTTCCGAATCCTTACTTCTTCATGATGTTCTTCGTTCATAGCGGTCATCTCTACTCCTTCTCTCTCTTGGTGGTGATTCTTCTCTCCTACTCCTTCTTTTGGGAGAATCTTCTCTTCTTTTGTAGGGAGTCGTACACTCATTGGAGTAGTGTCCGGGTCTTCCACAATTGTACTAATTTCGTTCATGACTCGAAGATCTTTTGCCATTGTAGGACCTTGACTTGGAACTTCTTTCCTTGCTTCTATTCTTGTAAAACTTGTTGAAGTTCTTCACCATTAGGCTCAATTCTTCATTGAAGTTTTGTTTCTCACTTGATGATGTGGGAGCATCACATGAGGATTTGTAAGCACCACTTGACTTGTTGTGAAGCTCTTCCTTATCCTTGAGTGGCATCTCATGAGCAACAATCCTTCCAATGACTTCCGTTGGCTTGAGATCTTTGTAATTGGGCATCATTTGGATAAACGTGCACACGGTGTCATATTTTCCATCCGAGGCTCTTAGGATCTTCTTGATGATGAATCTATCGGTCATCTCTTCACTTACTAAGTCGGTAATCTCATTTGTGATGAGAGCAATCCTAGAGTACATTTCAGCGACACCTTCACCATCCTTCATTTTGAACTTGTCAAGTTGACTTTGAAGCACATCCAATTTGGATTCCTTGACGGAGTCGGTACCTTCGTGCATATCAATCAAAGTATCCCAAATTTCCTTTGCATTCTCAAGACGGCTGATTTTGTTGAATTCTTCGGGGCACAGTCCGTTGAAGAGAATATCACAAGCTTGAGCATTGTATTGCAGCATCTTCAACTCTTCCGCGCTAGCCTCACGGTTCGGTTCTCTCCCATCAAAGAATTCACCTTGCAAGCCAATACACACAATAGCCCAAATGGTGGGGTTATGTCCAAGAATATGCATTTTCATCTTATGCTTCCAACTAGCAAAATTAGTACCATCAAAGTAAGGACCTCTACGGTGGTAATTTCCCTCACTAGACGCCATACTCTCCTAGGTTGTGAAACCAACGCTATGATCACCAAAGCTATGGAAGTCAAGGAAAATGGAGACCAAAGCTCTGATACCACTTGTAGGATCGAAAGTATGTCTAGAGGGGGGTGATTAGACTACTTGACCAACTAAAAACCTAGCCTTTTACCAATTTTAAGTTTTGGTAGATTTTAGCAACTTAGCACAAACAAGTAATCAACCTACACGTGCAATTCTAAGAGTATAGCAGCGGAATGTAAAACAGTTGCATATAAAGGTAAAGGGAGGAGTTTGGAGGGAGCAAACGCAATGTAGACACGGAGATTTTTGGCGTGGTTCCGACAGGTGGTGCTATCGTACATCCACGTTGATGGAGACTTCAACCCACGAAGGGTAACGGTTGCGCGAGTCCACGGAGGGCTCCACCCACGAAGGGTCCACGAAGAAGCAACCATGTCTATCCCACCATGGCCATCGCCCATGAAGGACTTGCCTCACAAGGGTAGATCTTCACGAAGTAGGCGATCTCCTTGCTCGTACAAACTCCTTGGTTCAACTCCACAATCTTGACGGAGGCTACCAAGTGACACCTAACCAATCTAGGAGACACCACTCTCCAAAAAGTAATAGATGGTGTGTTGATGATGAACTCCTTGCTCTTGTGCTTCAAGTGATAGTCTCCTCAACACTCAACTCCCTCTCATAGGATTGGAGTTGGTAGAAAGATGATTTGAGTGGAAAGCAACTTGGGGAAGGCTAGAGATCAAGATTTATGTGGTTGGAATAGAATATCTTGACCTCAACACAAGTGTAGGTGGTTCTCTCTCCGAAAATGTATGTGTGAAGTGTAGGCATATTTTGATGGCTCTCTCTACAAATTAAGAGTGGGTGGATGGGTATATATAGCCTCCACACAAAATCTAACCGTTACACACAAATCACCAAACTCGGTGGGACCGAATCATAAAACTCGGTCGGACCGATTTGGTTCATAATGTGACCGTTAGGCATTTCGGTGGGACCGACATGTCAACTCGATGGGACCGATTCCATTAGGGTTAGGGAATAATGTAATCTCGGTGAGACCGATTACACAAACTCGGTGGGACCAATTTTGGTAATAGGCAAACAGAGAGTTGGTCAGGCAAACTCGGTGGGACCGATTCGCTCATCTCAGTTAGACCGAAACGTTACGAAGGGGAAACAGAGAGTTTGCATTGCAATCTCGGTGGGACCGATCGCTCATCTCGGTTGGACCAAAACTTTATGAAGGGAAACAAAGAGTTTGCAATCATATCTCGGTGAGACCGAGATCCCTATCGGTGAGATCGAAGTGACTAGGGTTTCTGGCAGTAGCTATGTCAAGTGAACTTGGTGGCGCCGGATAGAAGATTTCGGTGGGGCCAAGTTTGACTTTTGGTTTGGGACATATGTGGGTATGAGAAAGTGGTTGAGGGTTTTTGGAGCATATCACTAAGCATTTTGAGCAAGCAACTCATTAAGCAACACCTCACCCCCTTTTAATTGTATTGGCTTTTCCTATGGACTCAATGTGATCTTGGATCACTAAAAGTAAAATGTAGAGTCTTGTGCTTTGAGCTTGAGCCAATCTTTTGTCCTTAGCATTTTGAGGGTCCACTTTCTAATCCATGCCATGCCAATCATTGAGCTTTTCCTGAAATATTTATCTTCAAGTAGCATTAGCTTAATGAGCTATATATTGTTAGGAATTACCAAAACCACCCAGGGATAGTTGCACTTTCAATGGTTGAAGGAGCCATTGAACCTCTTGATGACGGCATAGTGGAACTCTCAATGAAAGCACCAATGTCGGTGTCAAAACCGGTGGATCTCGGGTAGGGGGTCCCGAACTATGCGTCTAAGGTCGATGGTAACAGGAGACAGGGGACACAATGTTATACCAATGTCCGGGCCCTCTCTATGGAGCTAATACCCTACGTCCTGCTTGATTGATCTTGATGAATATGAGTATTACAAGAGTTGATCTACCACGAGATCGTAATGGCTAAACCCTAGATTCCTAGCTTGTATGGTTATGATAATGTCTCTCCCTCTCCGGACTAAGTCCTCCGGTTTATATAGACACCGGGAGGATCTAGGGTTACACAAGGTCGGTTACAAAGAAAGGAATCTACATATTCGGTCGCCAAGCTTGCCTTCCACGTGAGGAGAGTCCCATCCGGACACGGGTGTAGTCTTCGGTCTTCGCATCTTCACAGCCCATCAGTCTGGCCCATGGCTAACAGGCCGGACGCTCGAGGACCCTTTAGTCCAGGACTCCCTCATCGGGCCCGATGACTCTTGAGGGAGTCCTGGATTAGGGGGTCTCCGGATAGCCGGACTATCTCCATTGGCCGGACTGTTAGACTATGAAGATACAAGATTGAAGACTTCGTCTCGTGTCCAGATGGGACTCTACTTGGCGTGGAAGGCAAGCTAGGCAATACGTATATGGATATCTCCTCCTTTGTAACCGACCTTGTGTAACCCTAACCCTCTCCGGTGTCTATATAAACCGAAGGGTTTTAGTCCGTAGGACAACAATCACAACATACAATCATACCATAGGCTAGCTTCTAGGGTTTAGCCTCTCTGATCTCATGGTAGATCTACTCTTGTACTACCCATATCATCAATATTAATCAAGCAGGACGTAGGGTTTTACCTCCATCAAGAGGGCCCGAACCTGGGTAAAACTTCGTGTCCCCTGCCTCTTATTACCATCCGGCCTAGACGCACAGTTCAGGACCCCCTACCCAAGATCCGCTGGTTTTGACACCGACATTGGTGCTTTCATTGAGAGTTCCTCTGTGTCGTCGCCGTTAGGCTTGATGGCTCCTACTATCATCGATAGTGATGCGGTCCAGGGTGAGACTTTTCTCCCCGGACAAATCTTCGTATTCGGCGGCTTTGCACTGCGGGCTAATTCGCTTGGCCATCTGGAGCATATTGAAAGCTACGCCCCTGGCCGTCAGGTCAGATTTGGAAGTTTGAACTACACGACCGACATCCGCGGAGACTTGATCTTCGACCGATTCGAGCCACAGCCGGGCACGCCGCACTGTCGCGATGGGTATGACCTAGCTCTGCCGCCGAACAGTACCCCAGAGGCCGCGCCCGCATCGGCTCCGACCCTTAGCTCGGAGCCAACTGCGCCAACCGAGGACGGGTGGTTAGACACCGCCTCAGGGGCTGCAGTCTCAACGGCGATCGAGCCAAACACCAGCATAACCCTCTGCGCAGCCCGTGACTCCAAGGTGCCAGACTCTTTTTCTGACTCTGAACCACCCGCGCCCCTGCCAATCGAATCCGATTGGGCGCCGATCATGGAATTCACCGCCGCGGATATCTTTTAGCACTCGCCCTTCGGCGACATTCTGAATTCACTAAGGTCTCTCTCTTTGTCAGGAGAGCCCTGGCCGGATTACGGCCAACAGGATTGGGATGCGGACGATGAAGAAATTCGACGCCCACCCACCACCCACTTAATAGCCACTGTCGATGACTCAACCGACATGCTCGACTTAGACTCCGAAGACATCGACGGTATGGACGACGATGCGGGAGGCGAAAAGGAACCACTGCCCACAGGGCGCTGGACGTCCACTTCATCATATGACGTATACATGGTGGACACACCAAAAGAAGACAACGACGAGGAATGGAAGGACGCACCGAAGGCTTGTTCCCTCGAGAAGCAGTCAAAGCGGTGGCGCAAGCGCCGCCCCAAATCCCGCCTCGGCAGAAATAACGATCATACAGACCCAGCGTTGGAGCAGGGCGAACCACTGCGGGACCACGGTAATACGGAGAATCAAACCGAACAAACCCATTCTGTCAAAGATAATAGTTCGGACGACATAACGCCGGACAGGCACCCGGAGCAGCAGAATGCCCGTCAAAGGGTCGTTGCCACCGCGAGGAGTCTGAAAAAGCAGAAGCAAAGGCTCAAGGCTGTGCAAGACACACTCCAAATCAGATGGAGTAAAATACTCAACACAGCAGCGAGGTACGGTGATAATCGCCCCACCAAGAGCTACCCAAAGTGGAAGTTGCTACCTGAATTCGATGAGGAGGCCTCAGACCCCCCACAACCAAAAATCAAAACAGCCACCTGGCCAGATAGACGGCCTCACGGCCAACATCGAGCGGCAAACAATGCCACTAACAAGCCAATATGCGATCCACGCGAGGGCTCGCACCAAAAGGACGGCACGACCAGATCCATCTATGGACCACGCAAGCGCACCCCAGCATACAATGTAACACAACAAACATCCGAACAACGTGGTACAGCTAGATACAGGGGTGCCGCACACCCCCTATGTTTCACTGATGAGGTGCTGGACCATGAATTTCCAGAGGGATTCAAACCCGTAAACATAGAGGCATACGACAGAACAACAGACCCTGGGGGTCTGGATTGAGGATTATATCCTCCATATCCATATGGCTTGAGGAGATGATCTCCACGCCATCAAGTACTTACCCCTCAAGCTCAAAGGGCCAGCTTGTCACTGGCTTAAAGGCCTCCCCGAAAACTCCATTGGAAGCTGGGAAGAGCTCAATGACGCTTTTCGGGCAAATTTTCAAGGGACTTATGTCCGACCTCGAGACGCGGACGATTTGAGTCATATAACTCAACAACCCGGAGAGTCAGCCCGAAAACTTTGGAACGGGTTTCTTACTAAAAAGAACCAAATTGTCGACTGTCCGGACGCCGAAGCCTTGGCAGCTTTTAAGCATAGCGTCCGTGACGAATGGCTCACCAGACACCTCGGCCAAGAAAAGCCGAGAACAATGGCAGCATTAACAAGCCTCATGACCCGCTTTTGCGTGGGTGAGGACAGCTGGCTAGCCAGATGCAGCACCAGCGACCCCATTACATCTGAAGTTAGAGATGGAAACGGGAAATCACGGCGCAACAGCAGTAACAAACGCCGAAACAAAGAAGACAACACGAAGAGCACGGCAGTAAACGCCGGATTCAAAAGCTCTCGGCCAGGTCAGCAAAAGCCGCCCTCTAAAGGCATCAGATATGAACTGTCCAACCTAAACAAAATTCTAGACCAAATATGTCCAATCCATAGCACCCCTGGTAAACCTGCTAATCATACCCACAGAGAATGTTGGGTCTTCAAGCAGTCTGGTAAGCTCAACGTCGTACACAAGGGGGAGGATACACCAAGCGAAGATGAGGATGAGCCTCTCAAGCAAGACATTGGGGAGCAAAAGAAATTCCCACCAGAAGTCAAAATAGTAAACGTGTTACACGTGATCAAGGGAAGAAACAAAACGGCAGTCCCAGAAAAATATGCCCAAGTGCCTATCACCGCGGAGTCCTACCACTGGTCGTCTCAACCGATCACTTTCGACCATCCTGATTACTCAGCAAGTATCCGGCGTACAGGATGGGCTGACCTGGTATTTGACCCAATAATTGACGGATATCACTTCACACGAGTCCTGATGGACGGTGGCAGCAGTCTAAACCTGATATATCAGGATACAATCCGCGAAATGGGGATAGACCCAACAAAAATTTGACATAGCAATACTACCTTTAAAGGAGTAACGCCAGGCCCAGGGGCTCATTGCATGGGCTCCCTGCCACTAAAAGTTATATTCGGCTCCCCCGATAACTTCCGTAGCGAACATTTAACCTTCCACATCGCTCCGTTCCAAAGTGGCTATCAAGCACTACTCGGACGCGAAGCTTTCGCTCGCTTTAATGCAATACCGCACTACGCTTCCCTCACACTCAAGATGCCCGGTCCATGTGGCATCATTACAGTAAACGGAAGTATTAAGCGATCTTTGCGCGCCGAAGAGAGTGCGGCTACCTTGGCAGCCGCACACTAAAAATGGCCTCACCAATTAAAGCATTTAACAGGTCGTCAAGACCTCAGACACGGTTAGACAAGTCCGGCACAGCTATATGTAATTCATACCGGATCAATGGTCACACCCCTATACAAGGGGCTCAAGCGCGCAGACAAGTGGCAAATTTTACTCATCTTGAATTATACTTGGTTCCCTTAAAAACTATCCTTTTGCACGACAACTTTTTCACCTAAGTTCCTCTCTTTTACAGATGATCATCGTGCTACACCCGTCCAGGATACGGCACAACGGAGACACAGGCGCAGACGTGCAGCAGGGACCCGCTCCAAGGATTCTCTTTAGATTAAGACCCTGCGTAAACCTTTTTTACTGTCTCTTGTTGATACATACCCACCAAATTCTCAGCATAGTTGAATAGGATGCTGATGTCTTGGCATGTGGCCACGTCAGAATAATGCATGTACCTGGACACAAGGGGCTTCTTACGAAGGGCACTATTTAGGCCCGGTTTATACCATATAGACCGAATACCTTAGGGAGTGTTCGGCGTCGCGAGTTTGGTCTTATATGCATCAGCTCTGAATCATTGTCTTTGGTCAAATGTTGGGTTTTCCCGGCTCCTGTGTTTTGGTGCCTTACGTTCCGCTTTACCGGCTAAGGTAGCACCAGGAGAACTACTGCGATTGTGCCCTGGTTCATCCAGACGAGCACCTCAGTAGAGAAAGCCGAAAACTGACTATCATGATATAGCGTGAGACTGGTCAACCACTCGGTGACCTATCGGAATGTTAGAATTCCTCCGCCTTAACGAAGGGCCGTTTTCCGTCCAGGCATGTACGCACCCCGCGATCGGGAGAGTGCGGAGCCACCAGGGGCTATCTAGTAGCCCCACTGTCAAACTCCTATGGCTAAGTGAAAGTGTTAAAGCACTATAGTCTGGTTGCCTCGCTCACTGCGCTATCACCTCCTTAATAGGACCAAGACGTTGGGTTAAGTGTGAACACGCGTTTTTTGCGAGCACCTCCGCATTATATGCATGGGGGTTGAAGCCGACGGCTGCAATCTTTCAGGTTATACACAGGTATACATAAACAGCCGCACAGGAGGCATCATACTACTTTCAGGAAAAAGTATAAACATAACCTTATAAAAACTTCATAAAAGCATTGTGCTTACAATGAGAATACATATCACTCAAACATAATATTCTTCAAGCACTGGGCCTCTATCAAACGAGCACCCTCGAGAACCTCCTCGTACTAGTGCTCGGCAGCCACCCGGCCTATGGCCGAACCCTGCGCCGCAACAGTGGTAGCGTCCATCTCCGCCCAGTATGCTTCAACACGGGCAAGGGCCATCCGCGAGCCTTCTATGCACGCCGACCTCTTCATCGCATTAATGCGCCGCACCGCATCAAGGAACTGCTGCACTAAGCTGAAATAGCTGTTCGGCTTTGGCCTTTCCGGCCATAGCTGATCCACAACAGACCTTATGGCGAGTCCGGACAACCTATTCAGTTCGGCCCATTCGGCTAGCTGGTCAGTCAATGAAAGCAGATGCTCTGGAACGTGGAATTGCGTCCAGAACAGCTTGTCCACTTCACGATCTGTCTGACCTTGGAAGTACTTGGCCGCATCGGCAGTGCTCGCCGCCAAATCCATATACGCATCTGCCGAACTCCACAGCCGATCCAGAGGGGCATACCGTGGATCTCCGAACTTCCTCCGTAACATGAAGGGTTTCCTAGCCGCAATATCCCTGGCTTCCCGCAGCTCCTCCTTCTTCGCTCTCATAGCAGAACGGGTGTCTTTGTCCGCCGCCGCGGCCTTCTCAAGGTCCGTTGCCTTCGCTCGGTTTTCTTTTTCAAGGACCCGGCAATGGTCGGCGGTGTCTTTTAATTCTACGGCCATCTTGGCCATCTTCTCTTGGCTCTTGCAATGTGCGGCCTTCTCGGCTTTCAACTCTTTGACCGCCTTCAAAGCAGCTGCATTACTAATCCTCGCTTGTTCCTTGGCTCGGGCAAGTTTTGCCCGCAAGGCTTCCACGGTGGCAGCTCCATCTGCAGTCACAACATATTAAAGATACTGGCGTCATGCTGCTCTTACTATGTGGCGTTCACCGGATAATAACACTTACCCTGTGCCTCGTCAAGCCTCTTGTTAACAAGCTCGATGTCGGCGTCTGCCGCATCCAGTTGTCGTTTTAATTTGGCAAACTCACTAGTCCAGCTAGCCACCAGAGCTTCCACCACCTGCACATAGGGGCAGTCTGGTTATTGCCTGGGAATATGATCCTCTGTTCGCCGCCGTTCTCGATGACAACCACAGTCTCAGGGGCTACTATCTACACAGGGCACACCTAACATGTGCAGTACTATCACATATTATCTCACGTACCTCAAAGCCTGTGAGTAGACTCATAACGGCTTCATGTAATCCGCTTTCAGCGGACGAGATTCTCTCCATCACCGTACCCATCAGCATATGGTGTTCTTTTGAGATGGCCGCTCGCCCCACCAACTCCCTCAGAACGTCCGACCGCACACCAGACGGTGTCGGACTCTTTTGTACGCTCTCTTCGGGAGCTGAACACTGGGGACTTCGGGGGTCTACGGGATTATCTTCTGGCCTCACCGGATCCGGAGAGGCCCTCCGTGACGCCACTTCGGGGTCGCCCGCTTCTGGAGCGGAGGAGTCCGGGGGAGGCGTTTTGCTCTCCATCATCTATGGAAGAAGATCCCCTGAAGACGAGCTCATTTGAGAGGGGCTAAGGCCCGAACTGCAAGATATATGCGGTGGTTATTTTCTCAGAGGAAAAAGATAGCATACCTTTACTATTAAAGTATTTTGGAACACTTACGACTCGTTGGAGGGCTGATCCCCCCACGGACTTTGTGCGGCAAAAGCACCCCCCGAGGCAGGACCGTCTGTGGGAGACTTCTTCTCCCGTTTGGAGGCTTCGGCTTCCGGATCCTCGGAAGCAGTCCATTTCCTCCCCCGGTCGTCCTCCTTCGTGGTGACGCTCTGTCAGGACCCCGATTCCAAGTCACATCAATCTAGACGGTAACACCTCATATCACTTTGCGGCCTCACGCACGGTATTCCCACGGGTGTCGCCTTACCATGGCCCGGGACCGTTTGCGCCTTTTGGCTCATGTATATGATAGTGTCACTAGCATCCATATGACAGAGAACCCGGGTCGACATGACTAGTCGTGAACCCAAAGTGGCACTAACTTACGGGAACAGGCATACATGAATCAACATCGAGCATGTCGGTCAGCAGTGTGCGAATCCGGGCTGTAGCACTGGGCTAATAGGACTCCGGGAACCTAGGCTGTAGCAGGCTAGGCAGGACTCCGGATGTCACCGCGTGACATTTCCCCGAAGGGACAGACACAGGAACAAAGTGAATCACATGCCGGCCAGTCAAGTGCTCCGAAGCAGTAGTGCTGGGCTAGCAGGACTCCGGTGAACCAGGCTATAGCGGACTACTATGGCTCATGGAAGCACAAGACTACATTTCCCCATAAGAGAGGCTACCAAGGATAAACAACTAGGGTGTCGGATCCCACACATACCAAGCATTTCAATCATACACACAATATGCTCGATATGTGTAAATACAACATGGCATCACAACACAACTCTACGACTCAAGTATTTATTCATTAGGCTCCGAGGAGCGAGATATTACAAACATGGGTCTCATGACCCAACATTCAGAGCATACAAGTCAAAGCACATACGGAAGCTTAACTTGTCTGAGTACAGACAACTACAAATGAAGAAGGCTCAGAAGCCTGACTATCTACAAGACCCTCCCAAGGGTACAAGATCATAGCTGAGATAACAAGCTAAACGTCGAAGTCCACTTGGAACTACTAGCGAGACTGAAGTCTCTTTGCAAAACATAAAATAAGCAAACGTGAGTACAAATGTACCCAGCAAGACTTACATCAGAACTAACTACATATGCATCGGTATCAACAAAGGGGGTGGTGGAGTTTAACTGCAGCAAGCCAGCTTTGACTCAGTGGCAAACCTGAACTACGACTGCAAGTAACTCTTTTGAGGTGGTGCACACGAGTCCACAAATTCACCATATCAATACTCCACTATGGATCCGCTCCCATCTCCCTGCGAGAACGCCATCCATAGCACTCACGCTTATCTTGCGAGTTTTAGAGTATCCACTTTCACTTGTCTATGAACTGTACAAGGGGTCCAAGTTTCCATATCCGAGGAATCCGGCTATTCGAATAGATAAAGATAACCCTGCAGGGGTGTACTTCTTCACACACGCTCTCGCCACTTATCGCCCTGTACACGTCATGTATCTCGGCAACCTTCAAGCGGAAGCCAGGCGAGGGTGTCGGCCACGACCTGACTAACCAACAAGTCTCTAGTCCAGGTTTATCGCCTATTCGGGTTCCATCCGCAAGGAGATCCGGCCGGGGTGTCGCTCACGGCCCCAAACGATGTGAGTAGGGTTCCCAAGCCCACCATCCGGGTGCCACTTGGTACACCATGCCACTGTGCCTAGTCTATCCCAAGCCCACCTGTACCGGGTGCCACTTGGTAGACTACTAACACTACCTACAAACACCAGAAACTAGTTGCAACTCCTGGACAGAGATCGAGTTGATTAATCAGCCGAGAGGGGCCGAGTTACCGGAACCCAATGTGTGGTAGTAACTATTCATGGATCACAAACACAGAACTCAGTTCCTGAGAACGGCTGCAATGAGACAACCCACCATGTACTCCTACATGGCCTCTCACCACTACCTTTACCAAATCGTGTTAACACACTTAGCTCTCAATGGTAGGACATGTTCACCATGTTCCAATTCATTCCCGATGAATCAGACCTGACTCAACTCTAAGCAGTAGCAGGCATGACAACAAGCATGAATGAGTAGGCACATCAGGGCTCAAACAACTCCTACTCATGCTAGTGGGTTTCATCTATTTACTGTGGCAATGACATGTCATGCAAGGGAATGGGGTTCAACTACCGCAGCATGTAACAGTTGAATCGTTGTTGTCCTAATGCAGTAAAAGAGAGCAGGAGCGAGAGAGTGGGATTGTATCGGAATGAACAACGGGGTTTTGCTTGCCTGGCACTTCTGAAGATGATATAGCTCTTCATCGGTGTCATCGAACTCATCGCCAAAACATACACCTACCGAGGGGGAACAACCATCGGCAAACAAGAGGGAACACAATCAATGCAATGCAACAATATGATGCATGATCATGACATGGCAATATGATGTGATTTGGCCTAATGCAAGTAGCAACACAATTAAGTGTAGTTGGTTTGAACCCAAGGTTCAAATTCAAACTCCACATAAGGCATTTCAAATGCCATTTATTGATTTGTCCAATTCAGCAGCTATAAGTTGTTCTAACATGCATGAAAATGGTATAGATGGATATATTGGATTTTTCTGATCATTTTACATACATAATTTATCTTATTTGGAGTTATAGATAATTTTCTATGAATTTTAGAAGTTTTAGCTATTTTCTGAAAATAAATAAATCATTTAGATTTATTTTAAATCTAGAAAAGCTTCATGACGTCAGCATCGCGTCATCCTTACGTCAGCTGGTCAAAGGCCCGGTCTAGGGTCAAACCTGACACGCAGGTCCCGCACGTCAGTGGCACAGTTTTAGTTAACTAACTAATTAGAGGTTAAATTAGCAACTAACCTAGCTTTGACCAGGGACTGGGCCCACATGTCAATGACTCCAGGGAGTCAAAGGGTGGTCAAACCCGGTCAAAATGACCGGTGGTTAGCCGCCGGCGACGGCAGTCACGGCGGAGGGGCTCGGAAATTACCCACGGGGCGCCGTTTTGAGCGTGGTTTGCTGCTGCAGCTTGCTAGCGCTCGCGCACATCTAGTGATGGCTGCGTTTGGGCGAAGGGTGGCCGGAATCGATCCCGGCGACGAGCTTAGGCGGCGGCAGCTACGGTTATCGGCGAAGCAGCGGCTACGGCGTGCAAGCGAGGAGAAGGAAAGGGGGGTTCGGACCGTGGCCTCACAGTGAGCACGGTGGGCGGGTCAACGAGCTTGGGGAAGCACCGGAGCGAGCGGAGCGGCGAGGGAGATCTCCGGCGTCCGGCGGTGAAGATGACAAAGATGGCGGCAAAACGGAGCACTCTGGCTTGTTTCCTTCGGCGTGGAGACGAGGTGCGCGACGAAGGAGCTTCTGGACATGGCGATGCGGCGAGAGGGGAATGGTGGCTACGCGTACGCGCGACGGCGGCTGGCTGCATCTCTCGGACGGAGCTCGGGGAGGAGCTGGAGAGGGGGAGAGGGGCCAGAGAAGCAGGAGGAGGACAGAGGGGCTCCAGGGCATCTCCAAGCGCAGGATCAGGGAGAAGGATGGGCCTCCAGCGCGAAGCAGGAAGTGGCCGTAGCTGCGCATGCGGGCGACACGCCTCTGCCAGTAGCAGAGGTAGACGACGGGGTGAGGGGGTTTGCGGTGGTGGGCTCAGCCAAAACGGAAGCTGGGCCGGCTCTGCTGCAGGTGAGCGTCAGGTAAGTTTCCCTGCTCTGTTTTATTTCTGTTCTGTTTTCCTTTATTAATTCATTTTGCCACTGTTTTGAACTCCAAACAAATTGAAAACAGTGACAACATTCCTCTGAATATTTTATATTGCACAATGGAATTATCCAAAGGCACATAAATTATTTCAGAGTTATCTGAAATTATATTCCATATATTAAGAATATAAAACCAAATCCAAATACAATATTGATTTAAATTCAATGCCCGAAATAATTCCTTAAAAATGTTCATTATTTTTGGTTTGGAACAAAGCCCTTGCCAAAAATACCAAATATCAATAAGGATCATTTTGGTTTCATTGAATGCAAATTTTAGTTGAACCTAGTTGATTCAAGTGGTGCTAGGGTTTGAACATCCCCATTTCAAGATTTCAATTAAAGTTAGACATGATGCATGGATGCTTGTGCAACTATTTGCAAACAAAATCTAGGGTTGTGACACGCTCGTTCCCTCGGTTGGAACGGGCTGCGACGGGGGCCCGCGTCCGCCCGTA
>NC_041390.1:478316210-478342847 GCF_002162155.2 Triticum dicoccoides | reverse complement strand
CTTCAAGGGCTCCGGGCAAGGTGCGACCTCGAGCATCTTTTCCAATACCGGATTTTCCAAACCCTCAGGGAGGGGGGCCAAACACCGAATCATCTTCGCCTTTGTTATCCAGTCCTGGCCAAAAAGTGAACTCTCAGAAATAACTTCAAATAAAAGACAGTGTGTTCGGCTAGAGGATTTCTTACTTGTTCGGCGGCGCGGTTACTGCTCAGGCCCATGTCCTCGGTAATATCCGGACATTCTACTTGAGGTCCGAAGAATGACTTGTACATCTCCTCGTGCGTCAGGCCGAGGAAACTTTGAATGGCACGTGGTCCCTCTGGGTTGAACTCCCACAATCGAAGGGGCCGGCGTTTGCAAGGCTGGACTTGACGAACCAGCATAACTTGTATTACCGCAACCAAATTAAAATCTCCCTCGAAGAGATCTCGGATGCGGCTTTGCAGTATAGGCACGTCCTTGGCTGGACCCCAGCTCAGACCTCTGCTAATCCATGACATCAGTTGTGGTGGGGGGGGCGAGCGGAAAGCGGGGGCAGCCGCCCACTTGGCACTTCTAGGAGCCGTGACGTAAAACCACTCCCGTTGCCATAATTCGGACACCTCTAGAAAGGAACCTTTCGGCCATGGAGCTCCTGCCATCTTACCTATTGATGCACATCCGCACGCTACATGTTGCCCCTCGATCATCTTCGGCTTTACTTCAAAGGTCTTGAGCCACAGGCCGAAGTGAGGGGTAACGCGAAGGAAGGCCTCACACACGAAAATAAATGTCGAGATGTGGAGAAAGGAGTCCGGAGCTAGATCGTGGAAATCTAGCCCGTAATAGAACGTCAAACCCCTAACGAAAGGATCCAGAGTGAGGCCTAGACCTCGGAGGAAGTGGGATACGAACACAACGTTCTCGTTGGGTTCGGGAGTAGGGACGATCTGCCCTCGAGTAAGCAGCCGATGCAAAACCTCAGCGGTCAGGTATCTGGCATCCCTCAACTTCTTAATGTCCTCTTCCGTAACGGAGGAGGGCATCCATCGGCCTTGAAGGCTGGATCCGGACATGATTGAAGATCCGGAGCACCTAACCTGGGCTTTGGGTGTTAGAACTCGAGGTGGGGGAAGGGTTCGATTGAGCACGAGAGGGAAAAAGCGAAAACCTTGTCCCCTTATAAAGAGGGTGAATATCAAGCGTCCTCTCCGTAGCCGTTTGGGACTTGCCTATAATCTAGTCCTAGACACGGTTGGGTTACCCACGACCGCATTAATGAGAATCCCGTAACTGGGGGAACACGATCTCCGCTTCGGCAAGACGTGTCAAGAAACCGCCTCGCGTTATGTGTGGGGTTGGTTAAAAGAAACGGTTCGAATAATCACCGGGCCATGACATAACGTCGTGCTGCCAAAACAAGCCAGCAAATTAGATCTGCGAAAAAATTATTCTCTCTGCGGTGGAATGTGGAACTTATTTTGCAGGGTCGGACACTATCCTCGTATTCAAATTCTTTTGTGATGTATTCAGAGAAGGAACCCGCCTTGCAATGCCGAAGACAATAGTGCGCGCCGGACTCATTGTCATTGAAGCCTGGTTCAGGGGCTACTGAGGGAGTCCTGGATTAGGGGGTCTCCGGACAGCCAGACTATCTCCATTGGCCGGACTGTTAGACTATGAAGATACAAGATTGAAGACTTCGTCTCGTGTCCGGATGGGACTCTACTTGGCGTGGAAGGCAAGCTAGGCAATACGTATATGGATATCTCCTCCTTTGTAACCGACCTTGTGTAACCCTAACCCTCTCCGGTGTCTATATAAACCGAAGGGTTTTAGTCCGTAGGACAACAATCACAACATACAATCATACCATAGGCTAGCTTCTAGGGTTTAGCCTCTCTGATCTCGTGGTAGATCTACTCTTATACTACCCATATCATCAATATTAATCAAGCAGGACGTAGGGTTTTACCTCCATCAAGAGGGCCCGAACATGGGTAAAACTTCGTGTCCCCTGCCTCCTGTTACCATCCGGCCTAGACGCACAGTTCGGGACCCCCTACCCGAGATCCGCCGGTTTTGACACCGACAACTCTCTTCTGTGACAACACTGGAGCTATTACCCTTGCCAAGGAGCCCAGGTTTCACAAGAAGACCAGGCATATCAAGTGTTGCTTCAACTCCATTCGTGAAAATGTGCAAGATGGAGACATAGATATTTGTAAAGTGCATACGGACCTGAATGTCGCAGATCTGTTGACTAAACCTCTTCCACGAGCAAAACATGATCAACACCAGAACTCTATGGCTGTTCGATTCATCACAATGTAACTAGATTATTGACTCTAGTGCAAGTGGGAGACTGTTGGAAATATGCCCTAGAGGCAATAATAAAGTGGTTATTATTATATTTCCTTGTTCATGATAATTGTCTATTGTTCATGCTACAATTGTATTAACCGGAAACCATAATACATGTGTGAATACATAGATCGTAATATGTCCCTAGTAAGCCTCTAGTTAACTAGCTCGTTGATCAACAGATGGTCGTGGTTTCCTGACCATGGACATTGGATGTCATTGATAACGGGATCACATCATTAGGGGAATGATGTGATGGACAAGGCCCAATCCTAAGCATAACACCAGGTCGTGTAGTTCGTCTGCTAAAGCTTTTCTAATGTCAAGTATCTTTTCCTTAGAACATGAGATTGTGCAACTCCCGGATACTGTAGGAATGCTTTGGGTGTGCCAGACGTCACAACGTAACTGGGTGGCTATAAAGGTGCACTACGGGTATATCCGAAAGTGTCTGTTGGGTTGGCATGAATCGAGACTGGGATTTGTCACTCCGTATGACGGAGAGGTATCTTTGGGCCCACTCGATAATACATCATCATAATGATCTCAGAGTGACTAAGGAGTTAGTCACGGGATCATGCATTACGTAACGAGTAAAGAGACTTGCCGATAACGAGATTGAACAAGGTATTGGGATACCGACGATCGAATCTCGGGCAAGTAACATGTCAATGGACAAAGGGAATTGTATACGGGATTGATTGAATCCTCGACATCGTGGTTCATCCGATGAGATCATTGTGGAACATGTGGGAGCCAACATGGGTATCCAGATCCCGCTGTTGGTTATTGGACGGAGAGATGTCTTGCTCATGTCTACATGGTTCCCGAACCCGTAGGGTCTACACACTTAAGGTTCAGTGACGCTAGAGTTGTTATGGGAATTAGTATGTGGTTACTGAATGTTTTTAGGAGTCCCGGATGAGATCTGGGATGTCACGAGGAGTTCCGGAATGGTCCGGAGGTGAAGATTTATATATGGGAAGTCATCATACGGTCACCGGAAGTATTCAGGGGTTTGCTGGTATTGTACCGGGACCACCGAAGGGGTTCCGAGGGTCCACCTGCCCCGGAGGGCCCTATGGGTTGTATGTGGAAGGGAACCAGCCCCTAAGTGGGTTGGGCGCCATCCCCCCTAGGGCCCATGCGCCTAGGGTTGAGGGGAAATCCTAAAGGGGGCGCCCCCCTTGGCTTGGGGGGCAAGCCCCCTCCCCTTGGCCGCTCCCCCCCTCTAGATCTCATCTAGAGGGGCCAGCCCCCTTCCCCCTTCGCCCTATAAATAGAGGGGAGGAGGGAGGGCAGCAACACCTCATCCAAGGTGCAGCCCTCCCCCTCTCCAACACCCCCTCCTCCTCCGTTGAGCTTGGTGAAGCCCTGCCGGAGAACTGCAAGCTCCACCACCACGTCGTCGTGCTGCCGGAGTTCTTCCCCAACTTCTCCTTCCCCCTTGCTAGATCAAGAAGGAGGAGACGTCCCCGTGCTGCACGTGTGTTGAACGCAGAGGCGCCGTTGTTCGGCGCTTAGATCGTGTCGGTGCGGAGCGACACCTATGGGATCACAAGAATCCCTACTGTGGTTAGCGGGGCGCGGGGTCGTGAGAAGAGCGGATCTAACAGGTAGCACATGGTTCATTTATCCAGGTTCGGGCCGCGAGGATGCGTAAAACCCTACTCGACAAAATTTTTTGAATTCTAATTGTCCGGGTGTATTGTGGCGATTCTTTTGAGTACTATATCTAGAAATCCCCGTCGATTCCTCATTGGCACCTTTTCGAACACAACTGATGCATTCCAAAATAACTCTGATTCTAACATCTTTTCCCTTGGCCATGAACCTCCTTCTGCTTTGGTGGATTGTAGATCTGTGTTCTTGAGCTAGCTATGGGGCGTGAGGAACTCCAAAAAGCCGAATCCTTCTCCTGGTCGCCTCGGGCCTCCTTTTATAGAAAAAGGGGTTGCCACAGTGGCACACAGGAGGTGGAAAGGGTACCGTGATGTGAGGTTATCCCTCGCATTACATGACAATGCGCATTTAATGCGTCTTGCTTAGGTGTCCTTGCTTTATTGGGGACGGGGGAGAAACCTGTCTCGTCCGTCGCCGCTCCTTCTTGTGTCGACACGCGCCCAGGCCAGCGACGCCTGCGATGCCTTGTAGGTAGGCAGGCAGCTGAGGTGGCGCAGTGGTGGGTCTTCACGAAGATCTGCATGCCGCCACACAGGTGCCTGCCCAGCTGGTTGGGTCGGCAGCTACATGCATGCGGTGGTGGAGGTTTAGTCGGTGTGGGCCTGATGGTGGCCCTGCGGGTGTCCTCGGAAAGGGCCTTGCTGGGGCCCCGGCAAGGGTCTTGCCGAGGCGCCTGCTGTCATCCCCGGCAAGGCGCTTGCCGGGGGCCTTGTGGCCTTCCTCGGCTGGGATCCCGCCAAGGGTTGTCGTCTCCTTAGTGCGTATCTGATCTTGAATGTCTTCACAAAGATCTGCATGCCGCCACGGGAATGTCTCCCGAATCCTTGCCCTTTGGGGGCAGTGGACTCAAGGGTGATTTGCTCCGTAGGTGCGGGACAAGTCGCCGCGGCAAGGGTCTTGTCGGGGCTGCTAGAACTGTCTCCCGGCAAGGATCCTGCCAGGGGAGTCCGCTTCGTCCCCTTTGCTCTTCGTGGTCTTGGCCTTGGCGTCGTTCTAGTTCTCTTGAGCTTCGGTCTTACCCTGGCTCACCTCCCTTGCCTTGCTTGGTGTGGTGGTGCCCGTGGCTCAGACTGCCCGTGCACAGTTATAGGGGTACAAAAAGTGTACCCCTCTTTTTGTACACCGTCAGGAGCCCCCGAGCCTGGGCCACACATAAGTGCAACGCGTTGTTGGGCTAGGCCCAAAAATGGTGCGCAGGCAGGCGGGGCGGTTTTTACCGCGGTAAGATTCTTCGTGCGCTGCGCTTCCCACGATTCCCGCGCGGGGCGCGGCGTGGGGAGGCGCGTGTGACGTGGGCGGCATGCATGGGGTTGGTTCCCGCAGGCATGCGTCACATCGTAGTAAAGGGGCGGTTCGCGCCTTCCCCATAAAGGAGGGAGGCGTGCAGGCGCGGCCCATTTACTGAATGGGGCTGAGGCGCGGTCTTCAAGGCGTCCACTCCCCATGATCACGGGGTGGGGAGTGGTCGTCTCACCCGTCCCCTCGATTCTGTATGTCCGCCACGTGTCTCCCATGCGCCTGGGGTGGCAAACGGTGGAGGCGGGTCGGTCCTGGCTCCCTGCACTTTCCATATCTTGATTGGCCAAGCGGGGCGGCCGAGCCCCAACCCCGATCCTTTATAAAGAGCGGGAGGGGGGATGGTGTCCCGCATTCTTTCATCTTCTTCTTCCTTCAGCTTCTGCTCTCCCTTCCATCCGTCATGGAGAGAGGGAATCCCGGTCCTTCAACAGTGGCGGCGAGGGTCGCCGCTCGACAACGCGTCCCTCCTTCTCCTGCGCCTGCGGTGGCAGAGCCAGCCGCGAGGGGAAGGGGGAGGGGCGAGGCCGTGGGTGAGGCCGGGGCGCTCGGGAAGAGGAGGACGGGGTGGCGCGCCGGCCTCGCCTCCGCCAGTAGCTCCTCCTCCAATGGAGGGCCATGTTGGGGATGACCCTTGTGAGTTCTTCGTCAGGCTGCGCCGGCCGCCGCGCCGTCGCCTTCGTCTCCCGACTCCATTTGCGCGGTAGAGGGAGCTGGATCTGCCGGAGTCGTTGCGGCTGCACATGAGGGGCTGCGAGATCAGTGGCATGCGGGTCTGCATCGACTTCCCCGCCCCTCACGTGATGTATCTTTGTCGGGGATGGAAGACGTTTGCTCATATCCACCGCTTGACGGAGGGGCTCACTCTCCATTTTAAGCTGATGGAGGGTGGCCTTCTCTCCGTCAAGGTCTTCGGGTGTTTTGGGACCCGTGCAAGGTGCTGCATGGAGAGCTCTTCTGATAGTGAAGACTCCTCCTCGGGCGGGAGTGACGAGGAGGACAGCGGCAGCGATGACGAGGGTAGTAGGCGGCAGGATGACGGGTCCGACTAGGTGTCGGGTGCCGCTCTGTGCGGCACCGGCGACCCCATCATCCGTGTCGCTGGCTCCTTGAACTTCTCAGGGTCGTCTCCTTGGGCGGCTGGCGTTGGGAGGCTGCAGAAGAGGAAGAGGGCGGGCGGCAAGGCCGTCAAGTCGGAGTACGCGGGCACCGACGCCTTCGACGCGTGCTGATGTCTTGCCGCCTCGTCTTCGAGCTCTGCTTTCGGCGCCGCCATCACCATCCAGCCTTTGGACGGCCACCAAGATGTTCTCTTGGTGTCTTCTGCCACCCGTAGCTTGCCTAGGCGCTCCGTTTGTCCCTTTCGCCTCCTTCACCTGCCTCCTGAGGAGAGGGACAATAAAGGAATTACGGGCACCTTATCTCTTTTTAGTTGGTAAGCCTTCGGGCCTTTGTTGAATTTAAAACTTGTAATCCCATCATTCATGTTTTTCATTCCCTATGGACTGTACCTGAGTGGAATGTTTTTTTAATGAAAAAGCGATGCTTGCCGGGTCATTTGTTTGCGGGTGGAACCCACGACAAGGAGTAAATCCTTGATATCTCCAAGATAAACATTTCCTTGCCCGGCAATAGGCCTTGCCGTCTCCCCACTTCGCTCGACCTTCCTCACGCCTTTGGCGGAGGCAGGGACGAGGCGGGTTCAGGCTCCTTGTTTCATCCTTTCGCTGCCGCGACTATGACCAAACTTGGCCCCAGGAACGAGCCCTAGGGCCTAGAGTTAAGGGAGCATGATATCTTAGGGGAAAACAAGGTTTCACATACCTCAGTCCATAATGGAATGCATGATAAGGGATGAAGAACTTATCTGAAGCTGCAGTCCCCGGCAACCCTGGTTCGCCGTGGGTGAATCTTTGCTCTTGCAGCCCCCGGCAATACTGGCTTGTCGGGGGCTAGATGCTGGTCTGTTCCTCTTTTTTTCTCCCCAAGTGGTTCAGCACGGATATCTGTGTGTCCTGTGAACCAAAGAAGACAAAAGAAAGACAAAGAGACGCACACTCGACCTCTAAGCTAGGGGTTAGTCGCCTCTAAGCACTATCAACCCTAACCAAGGACGAGACTCGACCTAGCATGCATGGTATAACTTAGGGCGCCAGCGCTTCATTTACTTATGCTAAGGGTCTGCGCCTGGCTTTGTACAAAGGGTTACATGCGTCATCCGCAAGGCTCATACAAAAGGTGGCTTGCCGGGGGGTAGCAAGCCGCGCCTCACAGGTAAAACTTGCGAAGATGCTCAATGTTCCAGGAGTTACTCACCGGAACGGCATCTTCGGTCTCCAGGCGGACTGCGTCAGGCCTGGTGACTCGTATTACCCGATAAGGGCCTTCCCACTTTGGCGTCAACTTGTTGGAATTCTTGGCCGATTGAACGCGCCAAAGAACAAGGTCGCCTTCCTCAAAGCTTCGGGCATGAACCTTGCGGCTATGGTAGCGGTGCAAGGCTTGCTGGTAGCGCGCTGCTCTCACAGCCGCCCGAAGACGATCTTCCTCAAGGAGCGTTGCATCATCTTGCCGCAATTGCTCTTGCTCAAGCTCGTCATAAGCGAGTACTCGAGGTGACCCGTATATGAGTTCCGTGGGGAGAACTGCTTCTGCCCCGTATACCAGGGCAAAGGGTGTCTGGCCGGTGGCTTGATTTGGTGTTGTTCTGATTGACCAAAGAACCATCGGCAACTCATCAATCCAGCGCCTTCCACTCTTGTGCAGCCTGTCAAAGGTCTTTGTCCTTAAGCCTCGCAGTACTTCAGCGTTTGCCCTCTCAGCTTGACCATTGCTTTGTGGGTGAGCAACGGAAGCGAAACAGACCTTGCTGCCGAGGTCTTGAATATATTGCATGAAGGTGTGGCTTGTGAACTGCGTGCCGTTGTCGGTGATAACCCTATTGGGTACACCAAAACGGCACACCAGTCCCTTGAAGAACTTGACGGCTGACTATGCTGTGACCTTCCTCACTGCTTCCACTTCTGGCCACTTTGTGAACTTGTCGATTGCAATGTACAACTACTCAAAGCCCCCGACAGTGCGCGGGAAAGGGCCCAGTATGTCGAGCCCCCAGACCGAGAAAGGCTAGGAGAGAGGAATGGTTTGAAGGGCTTGAGCTGGCTGATGAAGCTTCTTTGAATGGAACTGACACGCTTCACACCTGGTGACTAGTGTCATCGCATCCTGGAGGGCAGTGGGCCAGAAGAAGCCTTGCCGAAATACCTTGCCGGCAAGGGCTCTTGACCCTATGTGGGATCCACATATGCCTCCATGTATCTCTACCAACAGCCCCAGTCCTTCCTCTTGAGGGATACACTTCAATTTCACACCGTTCGATCTCTTTCTGTATAGGACGTCATCGACGAACTGGTACATAGCAGATTGACGGGCTACTTTTTCCGCTTCTTCCTGCTCTTCAAGAAGTTCCCCAGTTTGGAGGAATCGGACGGTATGCTATGCCCATGCTGGAGCCTGGGGCTCGACGGCAAGGACTAAAGGCGTTTCCTCCGCTACAGGAGCGGCTGTCTCGACGGCAAGAGCTTGATGCTCTGCCGGAGCTAGCCGTCCCATGGCGGGCTCAGTATCTCCGGCAACATCCTTGCTGGCGGCTCCGGGGAGCTCGGTGGGAAAGTACTTGCCGGGCCCTGATTTTCTCCTCTTGTTCTGCTCTGTTGATGGATCAACGGATGGCTGAGTTAGCCGAAGCACAAAGGTACCTAGTTCCACAGGTAGCTTGAGGGCAGTGCGTTTTGACAGGTAATCGGCGATATCATTCTCCGCTTGGGGAATGTATTCTGCCTGTATACCGTCAAAACGCTCTTCCAGCTTTCTCACTTCATCGACGTAGGCCTTCATCAATGGGCTCTGGTAATCCTTGTTGACTTGCTTGACGACAAGTTGCGAGTCGCCTCTAACGACGAGTTTCTTGATTCCGAGGTCCACCGCAATCCTAAGACCGGCAAGCAGCCCTTCATACTCAGTCGTATTGTTTGTTGACACCTCCCTGGGGAAGTGCATCTGGATCACGTACTTGAGGTGCTCTCCGATGGGCGCAACAAGCAGTACGCCAGCCCCGGCGCCCTGTAAGGAGAAAGCTCCATCAAAGTACATGATCCAGTCGCAAATTGCCTCCTTGCCGGGGAGAGCAGTCTCCTGGGCTTCTTCATCAGACGTTGCGGTCCATTCCGCAATGAACTCCGCCAGGACTCGGCTTTGAATCATCGAGGTACTTTCAAACTTGAGGCCAAAGCTGGACAGCTCCAGTGCCCACTCTACAATCCTTCCCATTGCGTCTGGATTGTGCAATATCCGTTGTAGAGGGAGGCGAGTGACGATAGTGATTTCGTGCGCCTGGAAGTAGTGACGCAGCTTCCTCGAGGCCATAAGAAGGCCGAAGAGCAGTTTCTGCACACCGGAGTACCCTGATCTAGCCCCCTGCAGAAGGGAGCTAACAAAGTAGACCGGGTGCTGCATCATCTTCTTCCTTGACGGCACTCCAACCAGCTGCGTTGTCTCGGCATCAGTGGCATCGGGCTCCGTCGCTGCTATTACCTCATCATCAATTTCTCTCCGCGCCACTAGTGCGGCGCTGACCACCTGGTTCGTTACCGCCAGGTACAGCAGCAACGGTTCCTGTGGCCTAGGTGCAACTAGTATTGGCGCGGAGGAGAGGTACCTCTTCAAATCTTGCAATGCTGCTTCGGCTGCTGGCGTCCACTCCATCGGGCCCGTCTTTTTCAAAATCTTGAAAAAGGGGAGGGCGCGCTCGGTGGACTTGGAAATGAACATGCTCGTGGCGGCAACGCAACCAGCAAGCCAACGCACATCCTTGACTCGCTTGGCGCATCAATCTGCTCTATAGCTTTGATCTTGTCCGGATTGGCCTCTATCCCATGCTGTGACACAAAGAACCCGAGAAGCTTGCCAGACGGGACGCCGAAGACGCACTTCTCAGGGTTCAGCTTGAGATTGATCTTGCATAGGTTTGCAAATGTTTCTTGTAAATCTGATACGAGGGTTGCCCTGTTCTTGGTTTTGACCACTATATCATCCATATAAGCTTCCATATTTCTATGGAGCTGGGGTTCAAAACCAATCTGGACTGCCCTTGCAAACGTTGAACCAGCACTCTTCAACCCAAAAGGCATCCGTATAAAGCAATACGTACCACATGGGGTGATGAATGCCGTTTTCTCTTCATCTTCCCTTGTCATGAAGATCTGGTGGTAGCCGGAGTAGGCATCGAGGAATGACAACAAATCACACCCAGCTGTGGAGTCAACAATCTGGTCGATGCGCGGCAACGGGAAGGGGTGGGAAAGCCTTATTAATATCTGTGTAATCAATACACAGCCTCCACTTCCCATTTTCCTTGCGCACTACCACCGGATTGGCCAACCACGTTGGATGGAGCACTCCTCTTACCAAACCCACTACTTCCAGTTTCCGGATCTCCTCTGTGATGAACTCTTGTTGTTCCAAAGCTTGCTTTCTGACCTTCTGCTTGACAGGCCGCGCATGAGGACAGACAGCAAGGTGGTGCTCAATCACCTCCCTGGGAACGCCGGGGATGTCGGATGCTTGCCATGCAAACACATCGACATTCACCGCAGGAAGGTGACGAGTGCGTCTTCCTATTTGTCGTCAAGGGTGGAGCTTATGGTAAAACCTCCTCCCGTGCCGTCCTCCTTGACAGAAACCTTCTTGGTTCCCGGCAGTGTGGCCCTGGACTGCTTGTTTCTGTCAACGGAGCTCTCTGGCACGTCCTCGACGGGAGCGCTACACTCCGAAGAGGTGCGCTTGCCGGAGTGGGTGCCTGAGGTCTCACCGGCCTTCTTCTTTTGCCTTCCCGGGGCTCCAACGGCAGGAGCAAGCACCTTAGCAGTGGCGGCTGCTACAACTGCTTGTTGGTAGAGTTGGTCAGCGCAAATTAGCGCATCCTTCTTGTCTGATGGGATGGTGATGATTGTCACAGGCCCCGGCATCTTCAGGGTGTTGTAGGCATAGTGTGACGCCACCATGAACTTGGCTAGCGCTGGGCGGCCAAGGATCCCGTTGTAAGGCAAGGGGATCTTGGCAACGTCGAACACAATCCTTTATGTCCTGTAGTTCAGATCACTCCCAAAAGTCACGGGCAACGTGACCTTTCCCTTTGGTTGACTTCTTCTCGGGTTGACCCCCTGAAACATGCCCGTCTCTTCGAGGTCTCCATCAGGAATCTGCAATTTCTCGATCACGGCAGGCGAGATTAAGTTCAGACCGGCCCCGCCATCGACTAGCATCTTTGTCACCTTGAGGTTGCGTATTGTTGGTGAAACCAACAATAGCAAGCACCCGACTGCAGTAGTGCGATCAGGGTGATCCTCCGTGTCAAAAATGATAGGTGTGTTGGACCACTTCAGCGGCCTTTGGGCATCAAACGACGGTTCCGCCGCTGTAATCTCGCGCGCCCACTGTTTAAGCTGGCGGTGAGAGGTATGCAGCGAGGCGCCGCCATCGACGCACATGGCCTCTGTAGCTTTCTGAAATCCTTGGTCACCAGACTCATCGTCCTCTTCGTGATCATCGTCTTCTGGCTTTTTATCACGGCCCCGGGCGGGCCTCTCCTGCTGTTTATCTTTGCCGCGACGGCCCGCCTGGCCGTCATGCTTCTTGTCGGACCCCTCAGCACCGTCCCGACCTTTCTCCTTGTCCCGCCTCTCATATTCAGCCCTCTGCTTCTCAGCAAGGAGCTCAACCTGTCGGCAGTTCTGGAGATCATGGCCTTTGGTGCGATGGATCTTTCAGTATTGCTTGTCGGAGTTTCCTGGCTTCTCGGCAGCCGCCAAGGCCCGGCAGGCGACACATCCGGCAATTTCCTTGCCGGGGTCATCTGCCTTGGTTTTCTTGGCGGAGCCGGCGGAGCCAGATCCCTCGACGGCAAGCACAGCTTTACCTTTGCGCTTCCTGTTGCGGCGTCGGCCTTTCTTCGCCGGGGCGGCAGTATCCTCATCTGAGGAGTGGGTTTCCACGCCGACATCTTCACCGGGGTACTTCCTTCCCTCTTCAGCTCGGGCACATTTGTCAGCAAGAACATAGAGTTCTGCCACATCTTTCACCTTGTTCATTGCCAGTTCTTCGCGCATCTTGCGGTTACGCACGTTCTGATGGAACGCGCTGATGATGGAGGCAGGGTGAACATCAGGGATATTGTACTGTACCCGGCTGAACCTCTGTATGTACTTGCAGAGACTCTCACCTCCCTTCTGGGGAATGACATGCAGGTCGCTTGCTTGGCCATGGGCTTGGTGACCTCCAGTAAAGGCGCCCACAAACTCATGGCACAAATCCGACTAGGAGGAAATAGAGTCTACCGGGAAGTGCATCAACCATGACATGGCGTTGGGTTTAAGAGCCAATGGAAAGTAATTCGCAAGCGCCTTATCGTCGCGGGCTCCGGCGGCTTGCATCGCGATGGTGTAGATGCTGAGGAACTCAGACGGGTGAGTCTTGCCGTTGTACTTTTCGCCAATGTCAGGTTTGAAGGTGCGGTGAGTGGGCCATTGGAACTGTCGCAGCTCACGGGTAAAAGCCGGACAGCCTACCTCGTAAGGTAGGCCTCCAGGGCTCTCCGGGGCCGGGTGGTTCACAGCAGGCCCTGCTCGCCTGTCTGACTGGTGGCGTGCTCCGCACCGGCGCTCGATAGTGGTTCGAGCGTCTTCATGGGCTCGTTCCTGAAGAACTTGGCGCTGGTCACAGTGGGTCCGCGGATCAGACGATGCTATGGAGATGGTGTCGCCCGCGACGTCGCGATGAGCTGGCGTCCGCGGTACCGGATGGGGAAGAGGTGAATGCACCATGGTCGCGACACCGCCGGCTTTTCCGCCACTGGTCCACGGGACTCCATCGGAGCGTCGACTCGGGGGGCCCACCGGACTTGGTTCGTCTTTGTTGGCCACCGCAACAAGGCTTCGGATAGTGGCTCTCCATTTGTCGAGTTTCCCCGTGGTGGGAGGAAAGTCGAGGAGCAACTGCGCGCGCGCCAGGGCCTCTGCTGGCGTCGGTGGCAGCGAAACCTGCATGGATCGCGACGCGCTTCGACTTCTGACCATGTCAGAAGGAGCTCTAGCACGACCCCGCGGTCGCATGCCGTTTTCACCAACGCCTCGGCGAGTGGGCAGGTCTTCTACGTCCTGGGAGTGGCGCTCGGGGCTCTTCCCGCGGTGACGCCCGGGATCTTCGGCGTGATTACGTCGTTCGTCGCGCGCTGCCTTGGAGGAGTGCGATCTTGACGCCGGCGTGGGAGTCTTGGAGGCCCTCGCGTCACCTTCGGGCGGGGCGGCGATGACCTTGGAAGGCCCCGCTCCACCCGCGGAGGACTTGGCTCCGCCTTTGGATTTGGTGACGTGTGGCCCGTTACCAGGCGCACAAACATCGCCGCCTCCCAAACTCTGGCTGCTGGGATGGTGTTGGTGTTCGCGAGCAGTGCCCTGGGTCCTCTCTGCGACCGGTCCGCTGCTCGCCCGCATCGGGACGGGTTGTCCGGCTTCCGACTGGCCAACCGCCACCGTCCTCTTCTTCTTGGGCGCCATGATGATGAAAAAGCACCGAACTAACTGCTAAGCCGATTCTCACAACTGCGCCCCCTACCTGGCGCGCCAAATATGTTGGTGCGAAATGACACCTATGGGATCACAAGAATCCCTACTGTGGTTAGCGGGGCGCGGGGTCGTGAGAAGAGCGGATCTAACGGGTAGGATACGGTTCGTTTATCCAGGTTCGGGCCGCGAGGATGCGTAAAACCCTACTCCTGCTTTGGTGGATTGTATATATGTGTTCTTGAGCTAGCTATGGGGCGTGAGGAGCTCCAAAAAGCCGAATCCTTCCCCTGGTCGCCTCGGGCCTCCTTTTATAGAAAAAGGGGTTGCCACAGTGGCACACAGGAGGTGGAAAGGGTACAGTGATGCGAGGTTATCCCTCGCATTACATGACAAGGCGCATTTAATGCGTCTTGCTTAGGTGTCCTTGCTTTATCGGGGACGGGGGAGAAACCTGTCTCGTCCGTCGCCGCTCCTTCTTGTGTCGACACGCGCCCTGGCCAGCGACGCCTGCGATGCTACGTAGGTAGGCAGGCGGCTGAGGTGGCGCAGTGGTGGGTCTTCACGAAGATCTGCATGCCGCCACGCAGGTGCCTACCTAGCTGGTTGGGTCGGCAGCTGCATGCATGCGGTGGTGGAGGTTTAGTCGGCGTGGGCCTGATGGTGGCCCTACGGGTGTCCTCGGCAAGGGCCTTGCCGGGGCCCCAGCAAGGGTCTTGCCGAGGCGCCTGCTGTCATCCCCGGCAAGGCGCTTGCCGGGGGCCTTGTGGTCTTCCTCGGCTGGGATCCCGCCAAGGGTTGTCGTCTCCTTAGTGCGTATCTGATCTTGAATGTCTTCACAAAGATCTGCATGCCGCCACGGGAATGTCTCCCGAATCCTTGCCCTTTGGGGGCAGTTGACTCAAGGGTGATTTGCTCCGTAGGCGCGAGACGAGTCACCGCGGCAAGGGTCTTGCCGGGGCTACTAGAACTGTCTCCCGGCAAGGATCTTGCCGGGGGAGTCCGCTTCGTCCCCTTTGCTCTTCATGGTCTTGGCCTTGGCGTCGTTCTAGTTCTCTTGAGCTTCAGTCTTACCCTGGCTCACCTCCCTTGCCTTACTTGGTGTGGTGGTGCCCGTGGCTCAGACTTCCCGTGCACAGTTATAGGGGTACAAAAAGTGTACCCCTCTTTTTGTACACCGACAGATCGGAATCAACCGCGATCTGAATCACTGCGAGTATGACTCCTTCATCCGCGTTCTTGTAATGCTTTCGTCTCGCAATATTCAAGGGTATGAAGATGCACTCCTCTCTCCCTGTCTCTCTCTTGTTACTAGTATCTCCATAGATTGATCTTGGTGATGCATAGAATTTTTTTAATTTCTGCAATGATCCCCAACATGGACAGCGCCCAATCAAATGACCGGATACACACCCTTCTTCATGGTGTACGGCGTAGAGGCTGTTTTGCCCTGTGACATTATTCATGACTCACCTCGAATGCGCATGTTTGAAGAGAGAGAAGCTGAGCTTGATCGGCAGGACGACCTAGATGGCCTGGAGGAGGAGCGTGATGTTGCAAAAGCCCGTTCTGCATTCTATCAACAACAGGCTTGGAGATACCAAAGCAGAGAAGTGCGGGCCAAGACTTGTAATATCGGTGAACTCGTCTTACGCCTCCTAGAGAAGAAAAAGGACAAACTCAAACCAAAATGGGAGGATCCCTTCATTATCGATGAAGTTCTCACAGGAGGAGCCTACCGCCTTCGTAATGCATTGGATAATCGCCTTGAGACAAATCCATGGAACGCTGCTCGGCTCCGAAGATTCTACGCATAAGTTCAGCCATACTTCCTTTTTGTTCCTTTTTCTCTCCTTCTATATTTTTTGTTTTCTCATTTTCGTACGATTTCCATGATGTGTCCGGATAAGTCGAACGCCTTGAGGGATACACATCCTTAAATGTATATATTCCACCATGACTGGGGGCTTCTTTAATCGAAGCTTATTATTATTCCGAGTCTGGAGCTCAGAATATAAGTGTTGTTTGCTGATATATATCCTTTTTGCCATTATGCACCCCTATGACTTAAGGTTTTGCCAAGCTGGGTTGCCTAGCTCCTGTGTTTATGCCCTATGTTCCCGATTGTTCAGCTAGGGCGTAAAGGGAGCACCTCTGTGATTGTTACAACCGGGTCACCGGACATGTACCTCAGACAGCTGAAGCCGGAAGCTAGCGTTCTTAAGGGAATGAGGTGTCGGCAATCAAACGACAAATTGTCACATTATTGTAACCACTCCAACACTGCAACACGTGTAATTGCAGTATGCCATCCCAAGGAAAGGAACCCTTAACGGAACTATTTTCCTTGTAAGATGTTTCTTACATATGTAATATAACATACATCCCGAACTAAAACTTTTTGTCTGTTTGAGCACAATGACTGGGTTGCCTAGTTTCAGGACATAATGCATGCTTCTTTTCGAAAGGTATCCGAAAACACTCCACCATTTTTTGGGTTCGGAGATTAAAGCCAAAAGCCTGCGATGACAAACTCTTTACATGTCCGGATAAAGGTATAGGTTGATTGATACATAAACCTATTCCTTCTCTATTCCATCTATAAGACTGTCTAATTTACAGTCTTCATGCGAATATTTTGCAACTACCATTACTTGGTCATAGACCAAATTCATGGGAATTTCTTTCCCGTCTGATCCTTGTGGCCCCACGCAGGCCATATGATTTGGATTCAGTTTGGTGAAATGTGTCTTCACCATGGCCCAGGCTTCTCGTGCGCCTTCGCGGCAGGCGGATGTCTTCCATAGCTCGAACCGGCGCCGGGCACCTTTGAACAGGTCTACCAGGCCCTCCATACTTTTCGGATGGGTATCAGATGGCCATAAAGCCTTCACCATACTTTTCATGGCTCTTCGGGCCCAGGCATGTACCACAAACAGTTCCTTCAGCACGTCGCCTTGAAATCCGGATACTTCTTCCTCCAGTCGACCAGTCAATAGGCCTGCGGCAACAGAGTCATAACACTCCGGATTAAGGGATTACACATGAGCACCTAGGATGGTTCTAAATAAGAGAGGAAGACATACTGAACATGCCGCCTTTCTGCTTCTCATTTTCCTTCTGAGCGGCCGATAACTGAGCCTTTAAGCTTTGTATCTCTTCGGATAGTTTGTCTTTTCCCCGCCATGTTTATTCCTCCCGGATGCACTCATTGCGACCTTTTTCATTTCCGCCAACTCGGCGGTGACAGCACTTAACTGTGTCTGATTCGCTTCTAGCTCCTGGGATAGCGCGGTATTTTTTCTCTTTGAGAACCTGTGGGTCATAGCAATCCTTAAATCGGTTAACCTCGCTGCTTCAAGTCTCGGGGGCTACTGGCATATGACTATCAAAAATTGTGTAAACTTTTACCAGTATATCCTTCGAGAATAGTTGAATGACTTCGGCAAGTCCGTCTCGAGCGGCTCGGAGATATGCATCCACTGAACTGAGTGCGGTAAACTCTTGTTCGGAAAAGGCCAGAGCCTGCATAGCCTCTTTTAATCAACGATGATTCATCATGCTCTCCATTTCGCAATTCGTGACGGATACGTCATCCGAATATTCTTGAGAAGGCAGAACTGGCATTGCATCGGCTCGCGCCCTAGTTGGCGAATCCGGCGCCGGATCCGTAGCCATTCGGCTAATTGGGCGTTTTCCCACCATCTGCCGCGTAATCCTCCTGATGTCAAGGATAAAAGGAAACTTTTAACAATTCGGGCTAACGCCTAGGCATGTTTTAAACAAGCTTACCTCTTGGAAGACGGTGGGGCCTATGCGGCACTCCCGGATCCTTTCCGTTTTGAACGATGGCCTTGCGTAGGGGCCGCCCTTGAGGAGGCACGGTCCCTAGAGTGCCGATCCTATTAAAATCCGGATCAGTATAAACAGATAAAAATGCAGATAAGGATTTCCTTTTAAGAACCCTCCGAATACTCACTATATAGAAGGAATAGAGGCGGGGGTAGTCAACGGTGATAGCCACTTCTGAGTCATCAAGGCTCGCTTAATAAAATACCCCGTCGTCGAACTCTATACATATGTCCGGGTCCTCGCAAAAGACGGGGTCTTTTTCACGGTTGTGATCCTCTGGCTAGGGAGCGGGACAGTGGATGTCCTCGATCATCTTCCTCCATGACTGTTAGTGGCAACGAAGGGCAAGTTTGGCGAGGGTCTATAATGGCAATAAAATAAACATGGACAATCGAAATCTTACCCATTCGATAGGAGTGTACATGGAATAGCCCTCCTGGCAGTTTAACCGGAGAAAATCTTCTTTCTCACCCTTATACAGCTCGGCCAACATTGTGGCCAGTTTGGCTGGGGTATCTGGACCCTTTCGTTTGTAACAGGATGCATCGTCTTCTCCGTTGTAACACCATAAGGGAGTTACTCTGGATTGGAGAGGTTGAACACACCTCTTTATTGCAATCGCCATGACCTCAACTATCGAGAGTTCGGTATGGGCTAGCAACCTAACTTTGCCGACCAACCTCTTTATCTCCGCACTGTCCTCTTCCTTGGGGCTTTAGGGACGCTAGTTGAGGTGCTTCTTTAAAGGGGCACTGGAAAATTCAGGGAGGCCACGCCGAACTGGATCCGGCAGTGGAACGTCCTCTATGTAGAACCATTCCAAAGACCATTGCGGGTATACCTCTTTGGGAGTTCCTATGAGGTATCCGGATCTAGCTATATGCCATACTTCGGCACCGCCCACTTCAAATATGGAACCTCCTCGATGGCGGGGAACAAGGCAAAAGAACTTCCTCTGTAATTCAAAATGAGCCTCGATATGAAGAACCCGCCTTGCAAAGCCGAAGACAGAATCTGGATACTTTGTCGTCATTGAAGGCTAGTTCGGGGCTACTGAAGGAGTCCTGGATTAAGGGGTCCTTAGGTACCCGGCCCATGTATTATGGGTCGTACTGATGGGCCATAAATATAAAGAGTAAAAGGCTTTCCCCCATGTCCGAATGGGATTCTCCTTTGCGTGGACGGCAAGATTGGCGTCCGGATGTATAGATTCCTTCTTTTGTAAACCGACTTTGTACAACCCTAGGCCCCTCCAGTGTCCATATAAACCGGAGGGTTTAGTCCGTAGGGACAATAAAAATTCATATAGGCTAGACATCTAGGGTTTAGCCATTACGATCTTGAGGTAGATCAACTCTTGTAACCCCTATACTCGTCAAAGTCAATCAAGCAGGAAGTAGGGTTTTACCTCCATCGAGAGGGCCCGAACCTAGGTAAACATCATGTCCCCTTTATCCCCTATTACCTTCGATCCTTAGATGCACAATTCGGTACCCCCTACCCGAGATCGGCCGGTTTTGACACCGACAATGACCTTTCTCTCCTTTCAGCAGAGCTTCCAGGCAAGCAAAGCCCCCCTTGATCATTCCAATATCGCCCAGTTCCTTCTCTCTCATGCTTGCATTAGATTTTGCTACTGTTATTGATTGCTCCTATTCTGATGCATATCCTGCTTTTGTAACCTACTATTGTACCTTACGTGCTTATCATAAACTACTTAGTATAGGTTTGTTGGTGATCCATCAATGACCCCTCTCCTTGTCCCAGTTACCTAGGCTTGTTGACCGATGACTCGATCAACGTGATCGACATCTAGAGACCGACACATCACATCACCCCCTTAGTTGCTCGGCTCTGCAGAGCTACTATCGAGTGCTGAGGGTGATACTTCATAACGCACTTATGATGATAACTCTGTAGTGTAGCTAATCGGACATGGTCTTCAAGGGTGATTCCTCCTTCACCACTCCCGATGACGACTCTGTCGTGCAACCCCTCAAGTGTGAATCTCGAGGGTGATTCCTCCTATGTTCACCTTGATGATTACATCGAGTGGAATCTGTCGAGGGTGATTCCTAGGTTTCCCCCCTTGATGTTTTGGACACATGGTTACATTGACTTTACTTCAGAGTTCAGACCCTTGTTAAAGTCGGGCAGGCCCAGTCACTACTAGGGAAAAGCCTAGCAGTAGCGCGGGTCTGAGGGCTATCAGTAACGCGGGTACAGCTACAACTAACCCTTAGCAGTAGCGTGTTCCTACAAGCGCTACTGCTATAGCTACTTAGCAATAGCGCTGTCCATACAAGCGCTATTGCTAATCTAACTAGTAGTAGCGTTTTCTGCTCAACCGCGCTACCACTATTCTGTTTATTATTATTTTTACTTTTAGTGTATTTATACGCCGTTATACAAATTTTGATACAGTACAAATTAAGAGGGTGTTATATCATTATGTCGATGATGAATTAATACATCATTGTGAGGAATAAACATGGATTAGATTCATTTGGATGAATCAAAAGTTGAATTAGGACGACGATCCTACTAATTCAACTTTCGTCACTTTTGAACCATCCACATGAATCTAATTCGCGTTCGTTTATATAATAACTAATCATGATCATAATAACAAATCATCATGATCAACATCATCATCATCATAATAATATAAAAACTCTTGCATCATATCATCACCAACAACAATAGCTAATAATCATCATAGTCATTACCACCAACACTATTTAATCATCATAGTCATAGTGTAGCTATCTAATCACCACCAACACTAGCTAATAATAATCATCATAGTCATTACCACCAACACTAGATATTTAATCATCATAGTCATAGTTTAGCACATCATCATCTTCAAACTCATTCTAGCTAGCTAATCACTCCCGCTGCTCTGTCTGAGGTAAAATAGTGAAGGAAATATGCCCTAGAGGCAATAATAAAGTTGTTATTTATATTTCCTTATATCATGATAAATGTTTATTATTCATGCTAGAATTGTATTAATCGGAAACTTAATGCATGTGCGAATACATAGACAAAACAGAGTGTCCCTAGTATGCCTCTACTTGACTAGCTCATTAATCAAAGATGGTTAAGTTTCCTAACCATAGACATGTGTTTTCATGTGATGAATGGGGTAACGTCATTAGAGAATGGTGTGATGGACAAGACCCACCCATTAGCTTAGCATTATGATCGTTTAGTTTTATTGCTATTGCTTTCTTCATGACTTATACATGTTCCTCTCACTATGAGATTATGCAACTCCCGAATACTGGAGGAACACCTGGTGTGCTATCAAACGTCACAACGTAACTAGATGATTATAAAGATGCTCTACAGGTGTCTCCGATGGTATTTGTTGAGTTGGCATAGATCGAGATTAGGATTTGTCACTCCGTGTATCGGAGAGGTATCTCTGGGCCCTCTCGGTAATGCACATCACTATGAGCCTTGCAAGCAATGTGAATAATGAGTTAGTTATGGGATGTTGCATTATGGAACGAGTAAAGAGACTTTCCGGTAACGAGATTGAACTAGGTATGATGATACCGACGATCGAATCTCGGGAAAGTAACATACCGATAACAAAGGGAATGACGTATGTTGTTATGCAGTTTGACCGATGAAGATCTTCGTAGAATATGTAGGAGCCAATATGAGCATGCAGGTTCCGTTATTGGTTATTGACCGGAGATGTGTCTTGGTCATGTCTACATAGTTCTCGAACCCGTAGCGTCCGCACGCTTAACGTTCGATGATGATTTGTATTATGAGTTGTGTGGTTTGATGACCGAAATTTGTTTGGAGTCCCGGATGATATCACAGACATGACGAGGAGTCTCGAAATGGTCGAGAGGTAATGATTCATATATTGGAAGGTTGCATTTGGACATCGGAATGGTTCTGAGTGGTTCGGGCATTTTTTGGAGAACCGGGTGGTTACCGGAACCCCCCGGGAGAAGTATTGGGCCTATTGGGCCTTATTGGAGGAGAGGAGAAAGGCCACATGAGAGGGGCGCCCCCCCCTTGCCCAAACTTAATTGGACTAGGGGAGGGGGCGGCCCCCCTCTTTCCTTCTCCCTCTCTCTCCCTTCCCCTTTTCCCTCTCCGGTGGAAGGAAGAAGGGGGCGAATCCTACTTGGACTAGGAGTCCAAGTAGAACTCCCCCCTTATGGCACGCCCCCCTAGGCCGGCCACCTCCTCCTCCCCCTTTATATATGGAGGCGGGGGCACCCCAAAGGCACAACAGACATCTCTTAGTCGTGTGCGGTGCCCCCCTCCACAGTTTACCACCTCGGTCATATCGTCGTAGTGCTTAGGCGAAGCCTTGCGCTGATACATCTCCAACGTATCTATAATTTATGAAGTATTCATGCTGTTATTTTATCATTCTTAGATGTTTTATAATCATTTTATAGTCATTTCATATCATTTTATATCATTTTTTGGGACTAACCTATTGACATAGTGCCAAGTGCTAGTTGCAGTTTTTTGCATGTTTTTTACATCGCAGAAAATCAATATCAAACGGAGTCCAAACACTGTGAAACTTTTTGTGGATTTTTTATGGGCCAGAAGACTCCCGATGGGCCAAAGCAGCCCCTGGCGCGCCCAGGTGGGTTATGCCCACCTCGGTGGCCTCCTGTACCCCTTCTTTGCACTATAAATTCGCAAATATTCTGAAACCCCTCGGGGTTAACCTAGATCAGAAGTTCCGCCGCCGCAAGGCTCTATAGCCACCGAAAACCAATCTAGACCCGTTCTGGCACCCTGCTGGAGGGGGGGAATCATCTCCGGTGGCCATCTTCATCATGCCGGCGGCCACCACGCTGAGGAGGGAGTAGTCCACCCTCGGGGTTGAGGGTTTGTACCAATAGCTATGTGGTTTATATCTCTCTCGTGATCTATATCATGGGCTTTGTTAGCATAGATGGATCATATGATTTTTCTCCCCTCTATACTCTTGTTGTGATGAATTGAATCTTTACCCGTTGAAGTTTTGTCTTGTCGGACTGAATATTCAGAGATGAGAACACATGATATATGTCTTGTGGTATGAATACTTGAGGTGACAATTGGGGTATCTTATTGATTCACTTGATATATGTTGTGGCATTCAACTCACGGATTCCCGCGGTGATATTGGGGTAATCTACGCATAGGGGTTGATGCACGTTTTTGTTATCTTTTCTTCGACGGAAACTTTGGAGTCTCCTTGTAGTTCTTTGTGTGGATTGAGTATTATGAATATGAATATGCTTTGGTGTTATTCTAGTACGAACTCTAGGATAGATCGAACGAAAAAAATAGCTTTGCGTTATTTTAGTACGAACTCTTGAATAGATCAAACGGAAAGAATAGCTTTGAGGAGGTTTTGTACCCTACAAACAATTCCTATCTTTTGTTCTCTACTAATAGGAACTCAGGAGTGATTCTTCGTTACACTTTGAGGGATAATCATATGATCCAACTATGTTAGCATTGTTGGGCTAGTGAAAGTACGGACCCTAGGCCTTGTTTTTAAGCATTGAAACACCATTTTTGTGCCCGTTTACTATTTGCTACCTTGATGTTTTTATTTATTCAGATTATAAATATATATTTCTACCATCCATATTACACTTTTATCACCATCTCTTCGCCGAACTAGTGCACCTATACAATTTGTCATTGTATTGGGTGTGTTGGGGACACAAGAGATTTCCTGTATTTGGTTGCAGGGTCATTTGAGAGAGACCATCTTCATCCTACACCTCTCACGGATTGATAAACCTTAGGTCATCCACTTGAGGGAAAATTGCTACTGTCCTACAAAACTCTGCGCTTGAAGGCCCAACACGTGTCTACAAGTCAAGCTCTTTTCTGGCGCCATTGCCGGGGAGGTGAGTGGTTGAAGGTATATCTTTATATCTTGCAATTGAATCTTTTAGTTTCTTCTTTTATCACTAGTTCGGTTTATAAAAGAAAACTCCAAAAAAATGGAATTTAGGTTGCATCATATTATTGATCATCTCTATAATGTCTTTCTTGAAAATGATGGTTCGGAAAATTGTGCTCAATTGTTAGAAGAAGAAGTCAATAAAATGTTTGGCACAAAATATCTGAATGATGAGCACGATTGCAATGTTGTTAGTATGAATTTTTTGAATATCCATGACGCTAATGATATGCAAAGCCATAAGCTTGGGGGTGCTAGATTTGATGAAGTGATATTTTTAGTCCCCCGAGTTTTCATGAGAAAATTTATTATGATGAATAAGGATGGCAATGGGTCGGGTTTGGATCGGGTTGAACAATGTCAAATCCATACCCATATCCATGAAGACAGTCTTTACCTCCCATGAAAATATCCATGGTGAAAAATTGTGTCCATGTCCAAACCCGATGGATATCCATACCCACTGGATATCCATTGAGTCCTCTCGAGACATATAAATAAGACATAACACAATGTTAACATAAGCTCTTCCATTCTTCATCTCGTGGAAGGCTATGCCTCACTTATGGTAAACATCAACTAATGGTAAATCAACGTCCACTAACCTAAGATCATTTAGTATTTTTCTAATAGATGAGAATGATGAGTTATTTAACAAGATAAAATAAGGGAAGGGGCATTGGAGTATGTTAGAGAGGGGATTGAATGTCAACTAATAAAAGTTACGACAAGGGTTGTGCAATATCTTTTGCATGTTTTAGATAACAAAGTGTAAAATTCCAGTGGGACATGTGACTAAGGGGTAGGGATAGTAGATTTTTGCCCATTAAGTCATACTATTGGGTCGGGTTCAGGTATATCCATGAGTACAAGATTATATCCATGCCCTATCCATGAGCAATCGGGTCGGGTTTGGGCACCGCCCATGGACATAAAAACATATCCAAACCCTATCCATTCGGGTCGGATATCCATGGTTATCCATGTCCATGGATAAAATTGCCATCCTTAATGATGAAAGCATGCCTCCTATTTATGATGATTATATTGATGAAAGTGGGTTTGGAAGAGGGTCAACTTTAGGAAGTAATGATCCCACTATTTTGGAGGGTGTTGAATCTTATTGTGATAATTATGAAAGTGGATTCGAAGAGGTCATGACTTTATTTAGTGATGAATCCACTATTTTGGAAGAGGTTCCAATTGATTATGAGAACAAAGTTGCTATCTATGATGATTATGGTGATGACATGTATGCTATAAATAATAATGATAACCATGAAACTTGTCATCATGATTTTAATTTTCACTCTCATGATAGTTATTTTTTGAGTTTGCTTCCACTACTATTGATGAGAATAAATTTGCTTATGTGGAGAGTAATAAGTTTTCTATGCTTTTGTGTCATGAAAAGAATGCTTTATTGAAAGTGGGAGCAATTAGCTAGAGTAGCTCCATGGAGAGCATTGTAGACATAGAAAATTTGCAAAATACATACGACTCTGAATGTGACAGACCCGTTGACTAAACTTCTCACACAAGCAAAACATGATCACGCCTTAGTACTCTTTGGCTGTTAACCACATAGAGATGTGAACTAGATTATTGACTCTAGTAAACCCTTTGGGTGTTAGTCACATGGCGATGTGAACTAATCACATAAAGATGTGAACTATTGGTGTTAAATCACATGACGATGTGAACTAGATTATTGACTCTAGTGCAAGTGGGAGACTGAAGCAAATATGCCATAGAGGCAATGATAAAGTTGTTATTTATATTTCCTTATATCATGATAAATATGTTATTATTCATGCTAGAATTGTATTAACCGGAAACTTATTACATGTGTGAATACATAGACAAAACAGAGTGTCCCTAGTATGCCTCTACTTGACTAGCTCATTAATCAAAGATGGTTAAGTTTCCTAACCATAGACATGTGTTGCCATTTGATGAACGGGGTCACATCATTAGATAATGATGTGATGGACAAGACCCATCTGTTAGCTTAGCATTATGATCGTTTACTTTTATTGCTATTGCTTTCTTCATGACTTATACATGTTCCTCTGACTATGATATTATGAAACTCCAGAATACCGGAGGAACACCTTGTGTGCTATAAAACGTCACAATGTAACTGGGTGATTATAAAGATGCTCTACAGGTGTCTCTGATGGTGTTTGTTGAGTTGGCATAGATCGAGATTAGGATTTGTCACTCCGTGTATCGGAGAGGTATATCTGGGCCCTCTCGGTAATGCACATCACTATGAGCCTTGCAAGCAATGTGACTAATGAGTTATTTGCGGGATGTTGCATTACGAAACGAGTAAAGAGACTTGCCGGTAATGAGATTGAACTAGGTATGATGAAACCAACGATCGAATCTCGGGCAAGTAACATACCGATGACAAAGGGAATGACATATGTTGTTATGCGGTTTGATCGATAAAGATCTTTGTAGAATATGTAGGAGCCAATATGAGCATCCAGGTTCCGTTATTGGTTATTGACCGGAGATGTGTCTCGGTCATGTCTACATAGTTCTCGAACCCGTAGGGTCCGCACGCTTAACGTTTGATGACGATTTGTATTATGAGTTGTGTGATTTGATGACCAAAGTTTGTTCAGAGTCCCGGATGAGATCATGGACATGACAAGGAGTCTCGAAATGGTCAAGAGGTAAAGATTCATATATTGGAAGGTTGCATTTGGACATTGGAATGTTTCTGAGTGGTTCGGGCATTTTTCCGAAGGACCGGGAGGTTACCGGAACCCCCCCCCCACGGGAGAAGTATTGGGCCTATTGGGCCTTATTGGAGGAGAGGAGAAAGGCCACGTGAGAGGGGTGCGCCCCCCCCCCCTTGCCCAAACCGAATTGGAC
>NC_041390.1:478305582-478315879 GCF_002162155.2 Triticum dicoccoides | reverse complement strand
CTCCCTTCCCCTTTTCCCTCTCCGGTGGAAGGAAGGTGGGGGGCGAATCCTACTTGGAATAGGAGTCCAAGTAGGACTCCCCCTTATGGCGCGCCCCCCTAGGCCGCCCACCTCCTCCTCCCCCCTTTATATACGGAGGCAGGGGCACCCCAAAGGCACAACAGACATCTCTTAGCCGTGTGCAGTGCCCCCTCCACAATTTACCACACCAGTCATATCGTCGTAGTGCTTAGGCTGAGCCCTACGCCTGTAACTTCATCATCACCATCGCCACGTCGTCGTGCTGACGGAACTCTCCCTCATCCTCAACTGGATCAAGAGCTCGAGGGACGTCATCATGCTGAACGTGTGCTGAACACGGAGGTGCTGTACGTTTGGTACTTGGATCGGTTGGATCGTGAAGACGTTCGACTACATCAACCGCATTACTAAACGCTTTCGCTTTAGGTCTACGAGGGTACGTGGACACACTCTGCCCATCTCGTTGCTATGCATCTCCTAGATAGATCTTGCATGATCGTAGGAAATTTTTGAAATACTGTGTTCCCCAACAAATAGCATAGAACATGTGTAGCAATCTTGCTTCATCATATTGGAGCATGCAGATGAACCTGTCTCCTAATTGTGGGCTGCGCTTCTGATTGCTGCCCCTAGTACTTCTTTGCTGCAATCCTTCACAATTTTTCTCTAGTCTTTGACTATTAAGACTTGCTCGCTTCGAGAAATCCTAAATGCACTCATGTGCAATGTAGAATGTCTTGGTCATAAGCTAACCATTGTCATGCGATCTTTAGCCTCGATCCAATGAGGCACAACTATCATCGGGAGTCCTTGTTGAAGAACATCATAGTAACATACTTAGCAATGAGGTTTGGCTTAATAATAATGTATGCAAAAGATGCACTGAGAACAAATAGTAAAAATCTTACCATCTTTCCTAAATAGATGTGACCGTAGTTCAATACACACACTAGTGATCGCGCGTTTTGAATACTAATATCTCGGAGTCCAGGAAAATAACCCGTCTTGACAGTACCAAGATCCTCAAGCCATGAAACATAATGACCTATCTCCTCGTAGTTTAGTCCAGCCCCAGGATAGTAGTAGGTGTTGTCTACCAAGCGCTAGACGGGTTTGCTTGAATGGAAATAAGTTGTCAATAGAAATTAGTTGTCAGCTATTTTTAAATAAACAATATAAATTACTTAGTAAATATGGTTGAGAAACTAAGATAATGGTAGAACTAGAGGCGTCTGCACATCGACCCAGATGTTGATATTACCTTCAATATCATCTTCTGGACGAATATCAAAGGTGATAAGCATATCAGGCTCAAATGCATAAGCCTTGCATAGTGCTCTCCAATTTTTGGATTCAAAATAGGTGTAGGTGTCTCCATTGTATAATTTTGTGGCAAAAGTATAACCATGCTCGGTCCTCAAGTGAACTCTCTTTACCTCCATACTTTCCATAGTACTGAAACCAGTCTTATCCAAGACATAAATTCTTGCATGGCAGGGGATACGCTAGTAGAATAGTAAAAAATTAAAATTATAAGTTGAAGCAAAAGAAGCAGAAGTCATGCTTAATTACAAAAAAGACTTGTCGTTGTGACTTACTGTATCTACTTCGAAGGTCTCATCCAGCTTGATGCTAAAGCGCCTACCACCAACTAGGTGAGGCCTGTCGCACATGCCACGCTCGTCTTCGCAGTATTCGCACATACTAAAATCCTTTTCGTCGTCAGACATTTCCTATGTTGATAGTTGAAACATTAATTGAAAATTGATCGGAGGCAACTACCTGGAAACTCAACACATAGATCACTATTATTCAATATGCAACGGGTTGACTTTAGGTATGTCGAGTCTCCCTTCCTGAACTCTCATTCACGTATATGGTGGACACTCCCTCTCTGATATTGCAACCATCGGTGATGGTCGCTACTCTTCCTTTCCCTAGTGCATTACAAATATCTAGCACAAGGAAAAGAAAGAGAAGCGACCCCCATGACAACAGTCGCATTCTTCTTCTCACATATATGGTGGACACTCCCTCACCGTTTCGACCATCGATGATGGTCGCTACTTGCTACCTCTTGAGGACTGCGTTGGATTTCCTTGAAGAGGAAAGGATGATGCAGCAAAGTAGCGTAAGTATTCCTCAGTTTTTGAGAACCAAGGTATCAATCCAGTAGGAGGCTACGCGCGAGTCCCTCGTACCTGCACAAAGCAAATAACTCCTCGCAACCAACGCAATAAGGGTTGTCAATCCCTTCACGGTCACTTACGAGAGTGAGATCTGATAGATATGATAAGATAATGTTTTTGGTATTTTTGTGATAAAGATTCAAAGTAAAATAAAAGCTAAGGAAAAAAGCAAAGGAAATAACTAAGTATTGGAAGATTAATATGATGAAGATAGACCCGGGGGCCATAGGTTTCACTAGTGGCTTCTCTCAAGAGCATAAGTATTTTACGGTGGGTGAGCGAATTACTGTTGAGCAATTGACAGAATTGAGCATAGTTATGAGAGTATCTAGGTATGATCATGTATATAGGCATCACGTCCAAGACAAGTAGACCGACTCCTGCCTACATCTACTACTATTACTCCACTCATCGACCGCTATCCAGCATGCATCTAGAGTATTAAGTTCATGAAAATAGAGTAAAGCCTTAAGCAAGATGACATGATGTAGAGGGATAAATTCATGCAATATGATAAAAAAACCATCTTGTTATCCCGATGGCAACAAGACTATACGTGCCTTGCTGCCCCAACTGTCACTGGGAAAGGACACCGCAAGATTGAACCCAAAGCTAAGCACTTCTCCCATTGCAAGAAAAATCAATCTAGTAGGCCAAACCAAACTAATAATTCGAAGAGACTTGCAAAGATAACCAATCATACATAAAAGAATTTAGAGAAGATTCAAATATTGTTCATAGATAATCTTGATCATAAACCCACAATTCATCGGTCTCAACAAACACACCGCAAAAAGAAGATTACATCGAATAGATCTCCACAAGAGAGGGGGATAACATTGTATTGAGATCCAAAAAGAGAGAAGAAGCCATCTAGCTAATAACTATGGACCCGAAGGTTTGAGGTAAACTACTCACACTTCATCGGAGGGGCTATGGTGTTGATGTAGAAGCCCTCCGTGATGGATGCCCCCTCCGGCGGAGCTCCGGAACAGGCCCCAAGATGGGATCTCGTGGACACAGAAAGTTACGGCGGTGGAATTAGGGTTTTGGCTCCGTATCTGATCGTTTGGGGGTACGTAGGTATATATAGGAGGAAGGAGTACGTCGGTGGAGCAACAGGGGGCCCACGAGGGTGGAGGGCGCGCCTGGGGGTAGGCGCGCCCCCTACCTCGTGGCCTCCTCCTTTGTTTCTTGACGTACGGTCCAAGTCTCCTGGATCATGTTCGGTGAGAAAATCACGTTCCCGAAGGTTTCATTCCGTTTGGACTCCGTTTGATATTCCTTTTCTTCGAAACCCTAAAATAGGCAAAAAAACAGCAATTCTTGGGTGGGCCTTCAGTTAATAGGTTAGTCCCAAAAATAATATAAAATTGGATAATAAAGCCCAATAATTTCCAAAACAATTGATAATGTAGCATGGAGCAATCAAAAATTATAGATACATTGGAGACGTATCAAGCATCCCCAAGCTTAATTCCTGCTCGTCCTCGAGTAGGTAAATGATAAAAACAGAATTTTTGATGCGGAGTGCTACTTGGCATAATTTTAATGTAATTCTTCTTAATTGTGGTATGAATGTTCAGATCCGAAAGATTCAAGAAAAAAGTTCATATTGACATAAAAATAATAATACTTCAAGCATACTAACTAAGCAATTATGTCTTCTCAAAATAACATGGCCAAAGAAAGTTCATCCCTACAAAATCATATAGTTTAGTCATGCTCCATTTTCGTCACACAAGAATGCTCTCATCATGCACTACCCCGATGACAAGCCAAGCAATTGTTTCATACTTTAGTAATCTCAAACCTATAAACTTTCACGCAATATATGAGCGCGAGCCATGGACATAGCACTATGGGTGGAATAGAATATTACGATGGGGGTTATGTGGAGAAAACAAAAAGGAGAAAGTCTCACATCAACGAGGCTAATCAATGGGCTATGGAGATGCCCATCGATTGATGTTAATGCAAGGAGTAGGGATTGCCATGCAACGGATGCACTAGAGCTATAAATGTATGAAAGCTCAACAAAAGAAACTAAGTGGGTGTGCATCCAACTTGCTTGCTCACGAAGACCTAGGGCACTTGAGGAGGCCCATTGTTGGAATATACAAGCCAAGTTCTATAATGAAAAATTCCCACTAGTATATGGAAGTGACAAAACAAAAGACTCTCTATCATGAAGATTATGGTGCTACTTTGAAGCACAAGTGTGGCAAAGGATAGTAACATTGTCCCTTCTCTCTTTTTCTCTCATTTTTTTGGGCCTTCTCTTTTTTTATGGCCTTTATCTTTTTTTTTAATTCCTCACTTGGGACAATGCTCTAGAAAATGATGATCATCACACTTCTATTTATTTACAACTCAATGATTACAACTCGATGCTAGAACAAAAGATGACTCTATATGAATGCCTCCGGCGGTGTACCGGGATATGCAATGAACCAAGAGTGACATGTATGAAAGAATTATGAACGGTGGCTTTGCCACAAATACTATGTCAACTACATGATCATGCTAAGCAATATGACAATGATGAATGTGTCATGATGAACGGAATGGTGGAAAGTTGCATGGCAATATATCTCGGAATGGCTATGGAAATGCCATAATAGGTAGGTATGGTGGCTGTTTTGAGGAAGATATAAGGAGGTTTATGTGTGAAAGAGTGTATCATATCACGGGGTTTGGATGCACCGGCGAAGTTTGCACCAACTCTCAATGTGAGAAAGGGCAATGCACGGTACCAAAGAGGCTAGCAATGATGGAAGGGTGAGAGTGCGTATAATCCATGGACTCAACATTAGTCATAAAGAACTCACATACTTATTGCAAAAATCTACAAGTCATCAAAAACCAAGCACCACGCGCATGCTCCTAGGGGGATAGATTGGTAAGAAAAGACCATCGCTCGTCCCCGACCGCCACTCATAAGGAGGATAATCAAAGAACACCTCATGTTTCAAATTTGTTACATAATGTTTACCATACGTGCATGCTATAGGACTTGCAAACTTCAACACAAGCATTTCTCAAATTCAGAACTACTCAACTAGCACGACTTTGATATTATTACCTCCATATCTCAAAACAACCATCAAGCATCAAACTTCTATTAGTATTCAAAACACTCATAAGATTTTTTTACTAATCTTGAATACCTAGCATATTAGAATTATTTAAGCAAATTACCATGCTACTTAAGACTCTCAAAATAATCTAAGTGAAGCATGAGAGATCAATTGTTTCTATAAAACAAATCCACCACCATGCTCTAAAAGATATAAGTGAGGTGCTAGAGCAAAACTATATAACTCAAACGATATAAGTGAAGCACATAGAGTATTCTAACAAATTCCAAATCATGTATGGCTCTCTCAAAAGGTGTGTACAGCAAGGATGATTGTGGTAAACTAAAAAGCAAAGACTCAAATCATACAAGACGCTCCAAGCAAAACACATATCATGTGGTGAATAAAAATATAGCTCCAAGTAAAGTTACCGATAGGAGTAGACGAAAGAGGGGATGCCTTCCGGGGCATCCCCAAGCTTTGACTTTTAGGTGTCCTTAGTTATCTTGGGGGTGCCATGGGCATCCCCAAGCTTAGGCTCTTGCCACTCCTTGTTCCATAATCCATCAAATCTTTACCCAAAACTTGAAAACTTCACAACACAAAACTTAAAGTAGAAAATCTCGTGAGCTCCGTTAGCAAAAGAAAGCAAAAGACCACTTCAAGGTACTGTAATGAACTCATTCTTTATTTATATTAGTGTTAAACCTACTGTATTCCAACTTCTCTATGGTTTATAAACTATTTTACTAGCCATAGATTCATCAAAATAAGCAAACAACACATGAAAAACAGAATCTGTCAAAAAAAGAACAGTCTGTAGTAATCTGTAGCTAGCGCAAGATCTGGAACTCAAAAAATTCTAAAATAAATTTATGGACGTGAGGAATTTATCTATTAATCATCTTAAAAAATAATTAACTAAATAGCACTTTCCAAATAAAAATGGCAGCAATTCTCGTGAGCGCTAAAGTTTCTGTTTTTTACGGCAAGATATCAAGACTTTCCCCAAGTCTTCCCAACGGTTCTACTTGGCACAAACACTAATTAAACAAAAAAAACAACCAAAACAGAGGCTAGGTAAATTATTTATTACTAAACAGGAGAAAAAAGCAAGGAATAAAAATAAAATTGGGTTGCCTCCCAACAAGCGCTATCATTTAACGCCCCTAGCTAGGCATAAAAAGCAAGGATAGATCTAGGTATTGTCATCTTTGGTAGGCAATCCATAAGTGGCTCTCATAATAGATTCATAAGGTAATTTAATTTTATTTCTAGGAAAGTGTTCCGTGCCTTTCCTTAAGAAAATTGGAATCTAATATTTCCTTCCTTCATATCAATAGTTGCACCAATCGTTCTAAGGAAAGGTCTACCAAGAATAATAGGACATGAAGGATTGCAATCTATGTCAAGAACAATAAAATCTATGGGCACATATTTCCTATTTGCGACAATAATAACATCATTGATTCTTCCCATTGGTTTCTTAATAGTGGAATCCGCAAGGTGCAAGTTTAAAGAGCAATCATCAAAATCACGGAAACCTAACAAATCACACAAAGTTTTTGGAATCGTGGAAACACTAGCACCCAAATCACATAAAGCATAGAACTCATGATCTTTAATCTTAATTTTAATAGTTGGTTCCCACTCATCATAAAGTTTCTAGGGATAGAAACTTCCAACTCAAGTTTTTCTTCATAAGATTGCATCAAGGCATCAACCATATGTTTAGTAAACGTTTTATTCTGACTATAAGCATGAGGAGAATTTAGCACAGATTGCAACAAGGAAAAACAATCAATCAAAGAGCAATTTTCATAATTAAATTCCTTGAAATCCAAAATAGTGGGTTTAGCAACATCTAGGGTTTTAATTTCTTCAGTCCCACTTTCATCAAATTTAGCATCAAGATCTAAAAACTCCAAATTTTTGGAACGCCTTCTAGGTAAAGGTGGATCATATTCAGTCCCATCATTATCAAGATTCATATTGCAAAATAAATATTTAATAGGCGACACATCAATAACTTTTAGATCTTCATCTTTATTCTCATAAAAATCCAGTTTAGCAGCCATCCTATTAACTAAGGTAGCCTGCTTATCCGAAATTTCAGCAGTCAATTTCTCAAGACGAGCAATTTGGGATCTTAAACCATCAAATTCTTTAGACATATCATCGAGCTCTTTATTCATAAAACTCATAAAACTTTTTTGTTCCTTAAGCTCGTTTCTAAAGAAACTATTATGCTCAAATTGCAAGACCATAAATCTCCTGATGTTGTTTTCAATTTCTTCTAACCTTTTAAGGTGAAGATCACCAAATCGGGGAAGAGCCATCGAGACAGGCAGGCAAACCAACACACAAGCAAAAAGCAAGCGGGCAAAAAGAGGCAAATAGAGAAAGATAGGGAGGATAAAGAGAGAGAGAGAGGGTGAATAAAACGGCAAGGGTGAAGTGGGGGAGAGGAAAACGAGAGGCAAATGGCAAATAATGTAATGCGGGATATAAGGGTTGTGATGGGTACTTGGTATGTTTGACTTTTGAGTAGACTCTCCAGCAACGGCGCCAGAAATGGCTCGTTGTCGGGAGTCAAATCTTGACTTGCACGAACCTCCCCAGCAACGGCGCCAGAAATCTTCTTGCTACCTCTTGAGCACTGCGTTGGATTTCCTTGAAGAGGAAAGGATGATGCAGCATAGTAGCGTAAGTATTTCCCTCAGTTTTTGAGAACCAAGGTATCAATCCAGTAGGAGGCTACGCGCGAGTCCCTCGTACCTGCACAAAGCAAATAACTCCTCGCAACCAATGCGATAAGGGGTTGTCAATCCCTTCACGGTCATTTACGAAAGGAAATAACTAAGTATTGGAAGATTAATATGATGAAGATAGACCCGGGGGCCATAGGTTTCACTAGTGGCTTCTCTCAAGAGCATAAGTATTTTATGGTGGGTGAACGAATTACTGTTGAGCAATTGACAGAATTGAGCATAGTTATGAGAGTATCTAGGTATGATCATGTATATAGGCATCACGTCCAAGACAAGTAGACCGACTCCTGCCTACATCTACTACTACTACTCCACTCATCGACCGCTATCCAGCATGCATCTAGAGTATTAAGTTCATGAAAACAGAGTAACGCCTTAAGCAAGATGACATGATGTAGAGGGATAAATTCATGCAATATGATAAAAAAACCATCTTGTTATCCTCGATGGCAACAATACAATACGTGCCTTGCTGCCCCTACTGTCACTGGGAAAGGACACCGCAAGATTGAACCCAAAGCTAAGCACTTCTCCCATTGCAAGAAAAATCAATCTAGTAGGCCAAACCAAACTGATAATTCGAAGAGACTTGCAAAGATAGCCAATCATACATAAAAGAATTTAGAGAAGATTCAAATATTGTTCATAGATAATCTTGATCATAAACCCACAATTCATCGGTCTCAACAAACACACCGCAAAAACAAGATTACATCAAATAGATCTCCACAAGAGAGGGGGAGAACATTGTATTGAGATCCAAAAAGAGAGAAGAAGCCATCTAGCTAATAACTATGGACCCGAAGGTTTGAGGTAAACTACTCATACTTCATCGGAGGGGCTATGGTGTTGATGTAGAAGCCCTCCGTGATGGATGCCCCCTCCGGCGGAGCTCCGAAACAGGCCCCAAGATGGCCTCTCGAGGATACAAAAAGTTACGGCGGTGGAATTAGGGTTTTGTCTCCGTATCTGATCGTTTGGGGGTACGTAGGTATATATAGGAGGAAGGAGTACGCCGATGGAGCAACAGGGGGCCCACGAGGGTGGAGGGCGCGCCTGGGGGGGTAGGCGTGCCCCCCTGCCTCGTGGCCTCCTCCTTTGTTTCTTGACATAGGGTCCAAGTCTCTTGGATCACGTTCGGTGAGAAAATCACGTTCCCAAAGGTTTCATTCTGTTTGGACTCCATTTGATATTCCTTTTATTCGAAACCCTAAAATAGGAAAAAAACAGCAATTCTAGGTTGGGCCTCCGGTTAATAGGTTAGTCCCAAAAATAATATAAAAGTGGATAATAAAGCCCAATAATGTCCAAAACAGTAGATAATGTAGCATGGAGCAATCAAAAATTATAGATACATTGGAGACGTATCACTACTCCTTCCCCTAGTGCGTAACAAAGGTCTAACACAAAGAGAAGAAGGAGAAGCAACCCCCACAACAACAGCCGACATTCTTCCTCTCTGAAATATATATATGGTGGACACTCTCCCTCACTGAAAGACACACAAGGAGCCAAAACAGACCTAAAGTCAACCTGTTCCATATATCGAGCAATGACATAGAAAAAATGCCCTATGTTTTTCCTAAATATCATTGAATTTTCGTTCTGGCAAATCACAAGCACTCAATATGCCCTACATTGTAGCACAAGTCATGCGAAAATTCATGAAACAATTCGGCATGACCTTTGCTAAAGACAGGACATATCGAGCGCCTGAAATTTGACGGGACGGAAACGAATCAACATTCCGGCAAAACATAGGCCACTCGGAGGCACATTGCAAACAAGAACACCAAGACATCCTCTATATTCAGAATGCATCATCATCGACATCAATGACATGGCAACTATATAGCATTATCATTTGGCTATTCTCACCTAGAGATCTTAAGGGGTCGACGATGGGGACGACTGCGGGGATGAGGCAGGGGCAAACTTGATTTCTGCATAAACAAAATATATTAACTACTTAGTATAAATAAACTAATCCTATTAAGCACTTACTATAAATAAAGTAATTCTATTAAGCAGTTACTATAAATAAACTAGTTCTATTAAGCACTTGCTATAAATAAACTAGTTGTATTAAGCACTTACTATAAATAACCTAGTTAGTTAACCTAGCTATTTAATCTAGATAATTAACCTAATTAAAATAGTTAACCTAGCTAGTTTGAAATTTTACTAATTTACTAAAAAAACTCTACTCTATGCAAGCATAGAGTGAGGAGAGATG
>NC_041390.1:478257283-478305253 GCF_002162155.2 Triticum dicoccoides | reverse complement strand
AGCCGGAGGAGGAGGGAGGAGGGCACGGTGGGAAGAGGAGGGAGGAGGGCATACCGAGGACGGCGGCGGCAATGTGGTGGCGACGGCAATGTGGCGGCGGCGGAGGAGCGAGGCAGCGGGGAGTGAGGGGAGGAAGAAGATGGTCGGGGCGCGGGGGAGGAAAAATTGGGGATAAGTCACCCATAGCAGTAGCGCGTTCCCACGAAGAGCGCTACTGCTAAGACCAATAGCAGTAGCGCTGGCTATGTACCAATGCTACTACTATACCTAGCCTGCCGGCAACGGTGTGGCAGTTATAGTAGTAGCACTTTTTTCGTGGTACACGCTACTGCTACTTACATAGTAGTAGTGGTCTTGTACACAACGCTCTACTGGTACATAGCAGTAGCGCAAGTTTTTGACCATCACTACTGGTAAGCTTCTGTGTATAAGGTTTTCCCTAGTAGTGAGTGAGCACCCGCGAGAGATACCTGTGAAAGTCGGGCGGGCCCGGAGAGCACCTGCAAGATGTTACGGTGGCGGCTGGCTGTTTAGCGGTATCACCCAGGAGGGGGTGGTAGCTCCGGACTTGTCCCGACAGCCATCACTTCTTTTAATTGTTAATGCACTAAGAAAATTGGGTATTTGTTCTGAGTTGGCCACTGGCCTATACGCACTAACCACCACGCGGGAACATATATGGGCACTCGGCATCGTAGTATTAGTCGAAGCTCTGTCAGACGTCCAGTTCGGCATTGCGGCACGGTCTGATCGTGTTGACCATCCGAGGTGGCGCTGGTATCCACCTTGCACGCAACGACCCGGAGTGCAATGGGCGATGGGCCCAAGACCCTGAAGCGCTTAGGATGTAGACCGGCGGGGACCTCTTTGTTGAGCCTAGGTAGGGCTGCAACGTGTTGATCTTCCGAGGCCGGGCATTGACCTAGTAAAGTGTGTTCGGCCAGAGTAATCATGTATGTTGGGAAATGTGGTGCACCCATGCAGGGAAGATTATCTATTCGAATAGTCATGTCCACGGTAATGGATGCTCGGAATGGTATCCTGATCTATTACAACTAGAAAGGGATACTTGAGATATGTGATGGAGATGTGGCTCCGGGATTACTTTCTCGCAGGGAGTCGAGGAAGGATCTCTGGGCGTTAATACTACAACTTGCTTGTTAATTATAAAATTCTATTCTTTACTCTTCTGAGTGCTACAAGATGCTTGAACATGCTAGTCTTCGATAGGCTAGGTTCCCCCTTATATTATGGCATTCTGCAGTTCAGTCCACAGATACAGCCCATTCCTTTGATACCGATGCATACTTAGTATAGTTCTGATGTATGTCTTGCGAGTACTTTGGATGAGTACTCATGATTGCTTTGCTACCTCTTTTCCCCTATAGCCGGTTGTTGCGATCAGATGGTGGATCCCAGGAGCCAGATGACACCCCGTCAACTACTACTACATGGAGACCGACGATGACCAGGAGTAGTTAGGAGGTCCCAGGCAAGAGGCCTTGCCTCTTCGACCATTGTTGCTTTTGTTCTAGCCTTCTTAAGGCAGTCTTATTTAACTTATGCCTGTACTCAAATATTGTTGCTTCCGCTGACATGTTTGTATTCGAGCTTTTGTATTCGATCCCTCGAGGCCCCTGGCTTGTAATATGAAGCTCGTATTATTTTAATTTGTGTCTAGAGTTGTGTTGTGATATCTTCCCGTGAGTCCCTCATCTTTATCTTACACATTTGCGTGTTTGATTAGTGTACGACTGAATCGTGGGCGTCGCAATATTGAATACATGAACTCCTCAAACTACGGTAATCACCAGAAACAATCCCAATTATTGTCACATTGGGGTATGCGGATCATAACACATAATGGGCGCATAGAACTTGCAAGATAGGATCAAGAATACAAATATATTCATGAAAACATAAAGGATTCATATCCGAAATCATGTCAAAAAGTATGCAATGAAAATAGAATTTGTCAAAAACAGAACAGTCTGTAGTAATCTGTACTCCAACCATATTTCTGCTACTCCAAATATTCTGAAAAATAGGAAAACCTGGGTAACTATCTATTAATCTTCTGCAAAAATAATCAGCATTTTATCGCGCTTCTATTAAAAATGAGAATTATTTTCCTCGGCGCAAAAGTTTCTGTTTTCAGCAAGATCAAATCAACTATCACCATAGACCATCCCAAAGGCTTTACTTGGCACTTTGTTGAAACGAAAGCTACAAAACATGATTACTACAGTAGCCTACTTATGTGAACACACAAAAATAGTAGGTAAAAGTGTTGGGTTGTCTCCCAACAAGCGCTTTTCTTTAATGCCTTTTAGCTAGGCATGATGATTTCAATGATGCTCGCATAAAAGATAAGAATTGAAACATAAAGAGAGCACCATGAAGCATAAGTTCCTTTCTAATAATAATTTTCAATAGAATCATGAATGGATTCATCAATATAACCATCACATAAAGCATTCTTTTCATGATCCAAAAGCATAGAAAATTTATTACTCTCCATATAAGCAATTTTATTCTCATTCACAATAGTGGGAGTATCATATGAAACTTGAATACTAAGAATTTTGCCCACATTAAGAGAGTAATGCTCAGTAAAAGGATATTCAAAATTATGACAATAATTATCACTACTTTTTATAACACAAGTATCATCACAATAATCATTATAAGTAGGAGGCATGCAATCATCATAGCAAATTTGATCATTGAAAGTAAGGGGACTAAAAAGATCATCTTCGTTAAGCATAGAATCCCCAAGCTTGGGACAAACATTAATTGCAGCAAATAAATTCTCAAACATGCCATTCTCATCAAACATAGCATCCCCAAGCTTGTGGCTTGGCATATCATAAGCATAATCATTCTCATCATTAATAGTATGAATAGCACCAACGGTATAACAATTGCTATCATCATAATTACCCAAGTTGGTGCCAAAAAGATTTCCAAGATTATAAGAAGTATAATTATCTTCCCAATCATAATCATCACAACAAGCAATAGGCATAACAAAATCATCATCAAGTGCAGCATCTTCCACAATTATTTTTGATTCATTTTCATGAGGCACAACAATAATAGGAGCAACATTATTTGGGAGAGATACCTTTTTTACCTCTATTCTTTCTTTTTCTTTTCTTCTTCTTCACCACATCATGTGTGGGTTTAATTAATTTTTTAAAGCTTCTTATTGATGAGATTGGTTGGATAGGAAGCTCCTCCTCGTTACGTGATTCATCATAATAAACACTAGGAGGGTATTGGGACATATTTCCCCTTTCATTAGTACTCTCTTCATATTCTATTTGTTTTCTTGTCTTTAGATAGTTGGCAATATAAGGATTCTCAATGCAATTTACCGCACAAAACATATAAATTTCCTCTAGATTAAAATCAAGAAATCTCTCGAGATTAAATTTTGGAATACCCTTAGTTATATGTTTCATTTCTTCATACCCCAAAAGAAGACTAAGCTCTTTATGATGCTCAAGGGTAATGAAGTTATCACAATTTTTGGATACGATTTGATCATGAAACAATTTGCATTGGAGATTTAAATGACCATGTTCATTGCAAAGTTCACAAGGATGGCGAAAAAATTAAATCTTTCAGCACAATCATCTAGCCTCTCTTGCAACTTTTTCGTTTCTAAATATTTATGCTTCTTACAAAATCTATCTTCCCTTTTTGGTGTGCAATAGCATTCCCAGTTCACTCTGCAAAAATTGACATGCTTATAAGAAACATTTTCCTCATAACTAGTGCAATCATCATTAGCATTTTGGATATTCAAAGAATTCATACTAACAACATTGCAATCATGCTCATCATTCAAATATTTTGTTCCAGACATTTTATTGACTTCTTCTTCTAACAATTGAGCACAATTTTCCGAACCATCATTTTCAAGAAAGATATTATAAAGATGATCAATAACATGATGCAACCTCAATTCCATTTTTTGTAGTTTTCTTTTTTAACCAAACTAGTGATAAAACAAGAAACTAAAAGATACAATTGCAAGATCTAAAGATATACCTTCAAGCACTCACCTCCCCGGCAATGGCGCTAGAAAAGAGCTTGATTTCTACTACGCAACTTTATTCTTGTAGACATGTGTTCGGCCTCCAAGCGTAGAGTTTTGTAGGACAGTAGCAATTTTCCCTCAAGTGGATGACCTAAGGTTTATCAATCCATGAGGGGTGTAGGATGAAGATGGTCTCTCTCAAATGACCCTGCAACCAAATACAAGAAATCTCTTGTGTCCCCAACACACCCAATACAACGGCAAATTGTATAGATGCACTAGTTCGGCGAAGAGACGGTGATAAATGTGTAATATGGATTGTAAAAATATTTTTTTATAATACGAATACATAAAAACAGCAATGTAGCAAATAGTAAACGGGCACAAAAACGGTATTGCAATGCTTGAAAATGAGGCCTAGGGTCCGTACTTTCGCTAGTGCAATCTCCCAACAATGCTAATATAATTGGATCATATAACCGTCCCTCAACGTGCAACGAAGAAACCACTACAAAGTTCCTATCTAGCGGATAACATAAGTCGGAATTGTTTGTAGGGTACGAAACCACCTCGAAGCTATTCTTTCGGATCAATCTATCCTAGAGTTCGTACTAAAATAATACCAAAGCAAATTCAGATTCATAATATTCAATCCAACACAAAGAACTTCAAAGAGTGCCCCAAGATTTCTACCGGAGAAACAAAGACAAGAACGTGCATCAACCCCTATGCATAGATTACCCCAATGTCACCTCGGGAATCCGCGAGTTGAGTGCCAAAACATATATCAAGTGAATCAATATGATACCCCATTGTCACCACGAGTATTTAATTGCAAGACATATATCAAGTGTTCTCAAATTCATAAAAGTATTCAATCCGATAACAATGAAATCTCAAAGGGAAAAACTCAATTCATCACAATAATATAGAGAGGGGAAAACACCATATGATCCGACTATATTAACAAAGCCCGCGATACATCAAGATCGTGACATCTCAAGAACACGAGAGAGAGAGAGAGAGATTAAACACATAGCTACTCATACAAACCCTCAGCCCCGAGGGTGGACTACTCCCTCCTCATCATGGTGGCCGCTGGGATGATGAAGATGGCCACCGGAGATGATTCCCCCTTCGACAGGGTGCCGGAAAGGGTCTAGATTAGTTTTCGGTGGCTACAGAGCCTTGCGGCGGTGGAACTTCTGATCTAGGTTAACCCCCGAGGGTTTTGGAATTTTTGGGAAATTATTGGGTAAAGAGGGGGTGCGGGAGGCCATCGAGGTGGGCACAACCCACCTGGGCGCGCCTGGGCCCCCAGGCGTGCCCTGATGGGTTGTGCCCCCTGATAACCCACAAGTATAGGGGATCGCAACAGTTTTTGAAGGTAGAGTATTCAACCCAAATTTATTGATTCGACACAAGGGGAGCCAAAGAATATTCTCAAGTATTAACAGTTGAGTTGTCAATTCAACCGCACTTGTAAGACTTAATATCTGCAGCAAAGTATTTAGTAGCAAAGTAATATGGAAGTAGCGGTAACGGTGGCAAAAGTAACAGTAGCAGTTTTTGTAGTGATTGTGACAGTGGCAATAGAAAAGTAACTAAGCAAAGATCAATATGTGAAAAGCTTGTAGGCAATGGATCAGTGATGGATAATTATGTCGGATGCGATTCCTCATGCAGCCGTTATAACATAGGGTGACACAGAACTAGCTCCAGTTCATCAATGTAATGTAGGCATGTATTCCGAATATAGTCATACGTGCTTATGGAAAAGAACTTGCATGACATCTTTTGTCCTACCCTCCCATGACAGCAGGATCCTATTGGAAACTAAGGGATATTAAGGCCTCCTTTTAATAGAGAACCGGACCAAAGCATTAACACTTAGTGAATACATGAACTCCTCAAACTATGGTCATCATCGGGAGTGTTCCTGATTATTGTCACTTCGGGGTTACCGGATCATAACACATATTAGGTGACTATTGACTTGCAAAATAGGATCAATAACTCACATATATTCATGAAAATATAATAGGTTCAGATCTGAAATCATGGCACTCGGGCCCTAGTGACAAGCATTAAGCATAGCAAAGTCATAGCAACATCAATCTCAGAACATAATGGATACTAGGGATCAAACCCTAACAAAACTAACTCGATTACATGATAAATCTCATCCAACCCATCACCGTCCAGCAAGCCTACGATGGAATTACTCACGCACGGTGGTCAGCGTCATGAATTTGGTGATGGAGGAAGGTTGATGATGACGATGGCGATGGATTCCCCTCTCTGAAGCCCTGAACGGACTCCAGATCAGCTCTCCTGAGAGAGATTAGGGCTTGGCGGCGGCTCTGTATCGTAAAACGCGATGAATCCTTCTCCCATATTTTTTTTCTCCCTGAACGTGAATATATAGAGTTGGAGTTGAGGTCAGTGGAGCCTTAGGGGGCCCACGAGATAGGTGGGCGCGCCCCCACCCTCGTGGATAGGGTGTGGGCCCCCTGGTGTTGATTCTTTCGCCAGTATTTTTTATAAATTCCAAAAATATTCTCCGTGAAGTTTCAGGTCATTCCGAGAACTTTTATTTCTGCACAAAAATAACACCATGGCAATTCTGCTGAAAACAGCGTCAGTCCGGGTTAGTTCCATTCAAATCATGCAAGTTAGAGTCCAAAACAAGGTCAAAGGTGTTTGGAAAAGTAGATACGATGGAGATGTATCAACTCCCCCAAGCTTAAACCTTTGCTTGTCCAAAAGCAATTCAGTTGACAACTGAAAGTGATAAAGAAAACTTTTACAAACTCTGTTTGATCTTGTTGTTGTAAATATGTAAAGCCAGCATTCAAGTTTTCAGCAAAGACTATGAACTAACCATATTCACAATAACATTTAGGTCTCATGTTTACTCATATCAATGGCATAATCGACTAGCGAGCAATAATAGTAAATCTCGGATGACAACACTTTCTCAAAACAATCATAATATGATATAACAAGGTGGTATCTCGCTAGCCCTTTCTAAGACTGCAAAACATAAATGCAGAGCACCTTTGAAGTTCAAGGACTAACTAAACATTGCAATTCATGGTAAAAGAGATCCAGTCACAGTCATACTCAATGTAAACTAATAGTAATGCATGCAAATGACAACAGTGCTCTCGAACTGGTAATTTCTAATAAGAGGGTGGTGACTCAACATAAAAGTAAATAGATATGCCCTTCTCAGAGGGAAGCAGGGATTTGTAGAGGTGCCAAAGCTTGATTTTTGAAATAGAGATAAATAATATTTTGAGTGGTATACTTTCATTGTCAACATAACAACCGAGAGATCTTGATATCTTCCATGCTACACACATTATAGGCGGTTCCCAAACAGAATGGTAAAGTTTATACTCCCCACCACTGAGGGAGTCCTGGATTAGGGGTGTTCGGATAGCCGAACTATACCTTCAGCCGGACTCCTGGACTATGAAGATACAAGATTGAAGACTCCGTCCCGTGTCCGGAAGGGACTTTCCTTGGCGTGGAAGGCAAGCTTGGCGATACGGATGTTCAGATCTCCTACCATTGTAACCGACTCTATGTAACCCTAACCCTATCCGGTGTCTATATAAATTGGAGGGTTTTAGTCCGTAGGACAACATACACATCAACAATCATACCATAGGCTAGCTTCTAGGGTATAGCCCCTCTGATCTTGTGGTAGATCTACTCTTGTACTACCCATATCATCAATATTAATCAAGAAGGACGTAGGGTTTTACCTCCATCGAGAGGGCCCGAACCTGGGTAAAACTTCGTGTCCCTTGCCTCCTGTTACCATCCGGCCTAGACGCACAGTTCGGGACCCCCTACCCGAGATCCACCGATTTTGACACCGACATTGGTGCTTTCATTGAGAGTTCCTCTGTGTCATCGCCGTCAGGCCCGATGGCTCCTACGATCACCAATAGCGATGCAGTCCAGGGTGAGACCTTCCTCCCCGGACAGATCTTCGTCTTTGGCAGCGTCGCACTGTGGGCCAATTCGCTTGGCCATCTAGAGCAGATCGAAAGCTACGCCCCTGGCCGTCAGGTTAGATTCGGAAGTTTAAACTACACGACTGACATCCGCGGAGACTTGATCTTTGACGGATTCGAACCACTGCTGAGCGCGCTGCACTGTCACGACGAGCACGATCTAGCTCTGCCGCCGAACAGTGCCCTGGAGGCCGCACCCGCATCGGCTCCGACCCTTAGTTCGGAGCTAACCGCGCCGATCGAGGATGGGCGGTTGGACGCCACCTCGGGGGCTGTAATCCCAACGGCGGTTGAGCCGAACACCAGCCCCGTACTCTGCAAGACTCGTGACTCCATGGAGTCGGATTCTTCTCTGGACTCCAAACCCTCTACGCCCCTGCTGATCGAATCCGATTGGGCGCCGATCATGGAGTTCACAGCCGCGGACGTCTTTCAGCACTCGCCTTTCGGCGATATCCTGAAGTCACTGAAGTCTCTCTCTTTATCAGGAGAGCCCTGGCCGGACTACGGTCAGCAAGGTTGGGGTACGGACGATGAAGAAATTCAAAACCCACCCACCACCCACTTCGTAGCCACTGTCGACGACTTAACCGACATGCTCGACTTCGACTCCGACGACATTGACGGTATGGACGCCGATGAAGGAGACGATGAAGAACCAGCGCCTATTGAGCCCTGGAACGCCACCTCTCCATATGACGTATACATGGTGGACGCACCAAAAGATGACGACGAAGAGCGGAAGGACACACCGAAGGATTGTTCCCTCGAAAAGCATTCAAAGCAGCGACGCAAGCGCCGCCCCAAATCCCGCCTCGACAGAAATAGCGATCACATAGACCCAGTGCTGGAGCAGGGTGAACCGCTGCCGGACAACGGCAATCCAGATAATCAAACCGAACAAACAAACCCTATCAAGGATAAATGGTCCAGACGACATAACGCCGGACAGGCACCCGGAGCAGCAGAACACCCGTAAAAGGCTCGTTGCCACCGCGAGGAGCCTCAAAAAGCAGAAGCGAAGGCTCAAGGCCGCGCAAGACACACTCCAATTCAGATGGAGCAAAATACTCAACACTGCAGCAAGGTACGGCGACAATCGCCCCTCCAAGAGCTACCCAAAGCGGAAGCTGCTACCCGAATTCGATGAGGAGGCCGCAGACCCCCCACAACCAAATATCAAAGCAGCCACCTGGTCGGATAGACGACCCCTCTACCAACACAGAGCGGCATACAACGCTGCTCACAATACAACACGCGACCCAGGCGAGGGTTCGCACCCAAAGGACGGTGCAACAAGATCCATCTATGGACCACGCAAGCGCCCCCCAGCATACAATGCAACACAACAAATATCCGAACAACGCGGTACACCCAGCTACAGGGGTGCCGCACACCCTCTATGTTTCACCGACGAGGTGCTGGACCATGAATTTCCAGAAGGATTCAAACCCGTAAACATAGAGGCATACGATGGAACAACAGACCCCGGGGTTTGGATTGAGGACTATATCCTTCATATCCATATGGCTCGAGGAGATGATCTCCACGCCATCAAATACTTACCCCTCAAGCTCAAAGGGCCAGCTCGTCACTGGCTCAAAGGCCTCCCCGAAAGCTCCATTGGAAGTTGGGAAGAGCTCGAAGACGCCTTTCGGGCAAATTTTCAAGGGACTTACGTCCGACCTCCGGATGCGGATGATCTGAGTCATATAACTCAGCAGCCCGGAGAGTCAGCCCGAAAGCTTTGGAATAGGTTTCTTACTAAAAAGAACCAGATTGTCGATTGTCCGGACGCTGAAGCCTTAGCGGCTTTCAAGCATAGTGTCCGTGACGAATGGCTCGCCAGACACCTCGGCCAAAATAAGCCGAGAACGATGGCCGCATTAACAAACCTCATGACCTGCTTTTGCGCGGGTGAGGACAGCTGGCTAGCCAGATGCAGCACCAGCGACCCCAGTACATCGGAAGTTAGAGATGGAAACGGGAAATCATGACGCAACAGCAATAACAAACGCCGGAATAAAGAAGACAGCACGAAGGGCACGGCAGTAAATGCCGGATTCAAAAGCTCTCGGCCTCAAAAGCCGCCCACTAAAGGCACCAGGGATGAACTGTCCAGCCTCAACAAAATTCTGGACCAAGTATGTCAGATCCACAGTACCCCGGATAAACCTGCTAATCATACCCACAGAGAATGTTGGGTCTTCAAGCAGTCCGGCAAGCTCAACGCCGTACACAAGGGGGAGGACACACCAAGTGAAGACGAGGACGAGCCCCCCAAGCAAGACATGGGGGAACAAAAGAAATTCCCACCAGAAGTCAAAACAGTAAACGTACTACACATGATCAAGGGAAAAAACAATGCGGCACCCCCAGGAAAATATACCCAAGTGTCTGTCACCTCGAAATCCTGCCAATGGTCGTCTCAATCGATCACTTTCGACCATCGTGATTACTCAGCAAGTATCCGACACGCAGGATGGGCTGCCTTGGTATTAGACCCAGTAATTGGCGGATATCACTTCACACGAGTCTTGATGGATGGCGGCAGCAGCCTAAACCTAATATACCAGGATACAATCCGCGGGATGGGGTTAGACCCAACACAAATTCGCCATAGCAATACTACCTTTAAAAGAGTAACGCCAGGCCCAGGGGCTCGTTGTACGGGCTCCCTCCTACTACAAGTTATAGTCGGCTCCCCCGATAACTTCCGTAGCGAGCATTTAACCTTCCACATCGCTCCGTTTCAAAGTGGCTATCAAGCACTGCTCAGGCGTGAAGCTTTCGCTCACTTTAATGCAATACCACACTACGCCTCCCTCACACTCAAGATGCCCGGTCCACGCGGCATCATTTCAGTACACGGAAATATCAAGCGATCTCTGCACGCCGAAGAGAGTGAGGCTGCCTTGGCAGCCACACACTAAAGGCACCCGGACTAGCCAAAGCGCCCCATAGGTCGTCAAGACCTCAGACACAACTAATCGAGTCTGGCGCCGCTACTTATACTGAATAAATGGTCACACCCCTATTTACAAGGGGCTCAACGTGCGCAGACATGTGGCCATTCCTCCTCATCTTGAATTATGCATAGTTTCTTCAATTATCTTTTTGCACGACAACCTTTTTCACCTAAATTCCTCTCTTTTACAGACGATCATCGTGCCACACCCGTCCAGGATATGGCACAATGGAGACACAGGCGTAGACGTGCAGCAGGGACCCGCTCCAAGGATTCTTTTTAGATTAAGACCCTGCGTAAACCTTTTTTACTGTCTCTTATTGATACATATCCACCGTTGAGAAGGATGTTGACGTCTTGGCATGTGGCCATGCCAGACCAATGCACGTACCTGGACATAAGGGGCTTCTTACGAAGGCCATTATTTAGGCCCGGTTTATACCACAAAGACCGAATACCTTAGGGAGTGTTCGGCGTCGCGAGTTTGGCCCTATATGCATCAGCTCCGAATCATTGTCTTTGGTCAAATGTTGGGTTTGCCCGGCTCCTGTGTTTTGGTGCCTTACGTTCCGCTTTACCGGCTAAGGTAGCACCAAGAGAACTACTGTGATTGTGCCTTGGTTCATCCGGATAAGCACCTCAGTAGAGAAAGCCAAAAACTGACTGTCATGATCTAGCGCGAGACTGGTCAACCACTCGATGACCCATGGGAATGTTAGAATTCCTCCGCCTTAACGAAGGGTCGCTTTCTGGCCAGGCATATACGCACCCCGGGATCGGGAGAGTGCGGAGCCACCAGGGGCTATCTAGTAGCCCCACTGTCAAACTCCTATGGCTAAGTGAAAGTGTTAAAGCATTATAGTCCGGTTGCCTTGCTCGCTCCGCTATCACCTCCTTAATAGGACCAAGACGTTGGGTTAAGTGTGAACGCGTGTTTCTGCGAACACCTCCGCATTATATGCGTGGGGGTTGAAGCCGACGACTGCAATCTTTCAGGTTATACACATGTATACATAAACGGCCGCCCAGGAGGCATCACATTACTTTCAGGCAAAAGTTTAAAAGTAGCCTTATGAAAAATTTAAAAGCATTTCGCTTACAATGAGATTACATGTCACTCAAACATAATATTTTTTTGAGCACTGGGTCTCTATCAAACGAGCACCCTCAAGAACTTCCTCAAAGTAGTGCTCAGCAGCCCTTCGACCTATGGCCGAATCCTGCGCTGCAACAGTGGTAGCATCCATCTCTGCCCAGTATGCTTTAGCATGGGCAAAGGCCATTCGTGCGCCTTCTATGCACGCCGACCTCTTCATCGCATTTATGTGCGGCACCATGTCAAGGAACTGCTGCACCAAGCTGAAATAGCTGCTCGGTTTCGACCTTCCCGGCCATAGCTGATCCATAACAGACCTCATGGAGAGTCCGGACAACCTATTTAGTCCGGCCCATTCGGCTAATTGGTCCGTCAATGAAAGCGGATGCTCGGGAGAAAGGAACTGTTTCCAAAACAGCTGGTCTACCTCACGGTCCGTCTGACTCTGGAAGTATTTGGCCGCATCGGTAGCGCTCGCCGCCAAATCCATATACACATCCTCTGAACTCCACAGCCGATCCAGAGGGGCATACCGTGGATCTCCGAACTTCCTCTGCAGCATAAAGGATTTCCCGACTACAATATCCCCGGCTTCCCGTAGCTCCTCCTTCTTTGCCCTCATAGTAGAACGGAGGTCTTTTCCCATTGCAACAGCCTTCTCAAGGTCCGTTGCCTTCGCCTGGTTTTCCTTTTCAAGAGCCCGGCAACAGTCGACGGCGGCTTTTAATTCTACGGCCATATTAGCCATCTTATCCCGGCTCTCGCCATGCGCGGCCTTCTCGGCTCGCAACTCTTCGGCCGCCTTTAAAGCAGCCACATTACCCAATCTCGCTTGTTCCTTGGCTCGGGCAAGTTTCGCCCGCAAGGCTTCAATAGTGGCAGCTCCATCTGCAGTAATAACATGTTAAATATACTGGCTTCATGCTGCTCTTACTATGCGGCGTTTACCAGATAATAACACCTACCCTGCGCCTCGTCAAGCCTTTTGTTAACAAGCTCGATGTCGGCGTCTGCGCATCCAACTGCCGTTCTAAATGGGCAAACTCGCGAGCCCGGCTAGCCATCGGAGCTTCTATCACCTGCACATAAAAGAAGTATGGTTATTACCTGGGAATATGATCCTCTGTTCGTTGTCGTTTCCGACGACGACCAGAGTCTTAGGGGCTACTATCTACACAAGGCACACCTAGTATGTGCAGGACTATCATACATTATTTTACGTACCTCAAAGCCTGTCAGTAGACTCATAAAAGCTTTATGCAATCCGCTTTCGGCAGACGAGATTCTCTCCATCACCGTATTCATCAACACACGGTGTTCATCTGAGATGGCCGCTCGCCCCAACAACTCCCTCAGAACATCCGACCGCACATTAGACGGTGCCGGACTCGTTTGTCTGCTCTCTTCGGGAGCCGGACACGGAGAACTTCGGGGGTCGACGGGATTATCTTCTGGCCTCGCCGGACTCGGAGAGTCCCTCCGCAACGACACTTCAGGGTCGCCCGCTTCCGGAGCGGAGGAGTCTGGAGGAGGCGTTTCACTCTCCATCATCTCTGGAAGAAGATCCCCCGAAGACAAGCTCATTTGAGAGGGGCTAAGGCCCGAACTGCAAAGATACATGCAGTGGTTATCTTCTTAGAAGAAAAGACGGCATATCTGTACTATTAAGGTATTTTGGGTCACTTACGACTCGTGGGAGAATTGATCCCCCCGCAGACTTTGTGTGGCAACCACACCCCCCGGGGTAGGACCCTCTGTGGGAGACTTCTTCTCCCGTTTGGAAGCTTTGGCTTCCGAATCCCGAGACATAATCCTTTTCCTCTTCTGTCGACTTCATTCATGGAGGCGCTCGCTCCCTCGGCTAGAACGGCTAGCAATTGGGGCCCGCGACCGCCCGCATTTTGCTTCAAGGGCTCCGGGCAAGGTGTGGCCTGGAGCATCTTTTCCAATATCGGATTTTCCAAACCCTCAAGGAGGGGGGCCGAGCACCGAATCAACTTCGCCTTCGTTAGATAGTCCTGGTCAAAAAGCGGACTCTCAGAAATAACTTCGCATCAAAGGAGAGGGAGTACGCTCGGTCGAAAGATGCCTTACCTGTTCGGCGGCGCGGTTGCTACTCAGGCCCGCATCCTCGGTGATTTCCAGACACTCCACTTGAGGTCCGAAGAACGACTTGTACATCTCCTCGTGCGTCAGGCCGAGGAAATTTTGAATGGCGCGCGGTCCCTTGGGATTAAACTCCCACAAGCGAAGATGCCGGCGTTTGCAAGGCTAGACTTGGCGAACCAGCATAACTTGTGCTACCGCAACCAAACTAAAATCTCCATTAAAGAGATCTTGAATGCGGCTTTGCAGTATAGGCACGTCCTTGGCCGGACCCCAGCTCAATCCTCTGCTAATCCATGACATCAGTTGCGGTGGAGGGCCTGGGCGGAAGACAGGGGCGGCCGCCCACTTGGCACTTCTAGGAGCCGTGATGTAGAACCACTCCTGTTGCCACAATTCAGACACCTCTGGAATGGAACCTTTGGGCCATGCAGCTCCCATCATCTTGCGTATTGAGGCACCTCCACACTCGCATGTTGCCCCTCGATCACCTTCGGTTTTACTTCAAAGGTCTTGAGCCATAGGCCAAAGTGAGGGGTAACCCGGAGGAAGGCCTCGCACACAACAATAAATTTCATGATATGAAGAAAGGAGTCCGAAGCTAGATCATGGAAATCTAGCCCGTAGTAAAACATCAAGCCCCTAACAAAAGGATCAAATGCAATGCCTAGACCTCGGAGGAAGTGGGAGACGAACACGACGCTCTCATTGGGTTCGGGGGAGGGGACGGCCTGCCCCCGGGGAGGCAGCCGATGCAGAATCTCGGCGGTCAGATATCTGGCCTCCCTCAACTTTTTGACGTCTTCTTCTGTGACGAAAGAAGGCACCCATCGGCCTTGAAGGCTAGATCCGGACATGACTAAAGGTTCGGAGCACCTGACCTGAACTTTGGGCGTTTGAGCTTGAGGTGGGGGAAGGATTCGATTGAGCACGGGAGGGAAAAATAAAAGGCCTCGTCCCTTTATAAAGAGGGTGGATATCGAGCATCCTCCCCGTGTCCGTTTGGACTTGCCTATGATCTAGGAGTCCTAGAAGCGGTTGGGTTACCCACGCCCATATTGATGAGAATCCCGGAATAAGGGGGCCCGATCTTTGCTTGGACAAGACGTGCCAAGGAAACCGCCTCGCATGACGCGCTGAGGTGGGATAATTAAGCGACTCGAATAAAGGCTTGGCCGTGGTGCGTAGCACCACGGAATACGTCAGCGGATTAGATTTGTTACTTGGAGGAGGAACACGCCTTGCAATGTCGAAGACAATTTGCGCGCCGGACTCGTCGTCATTGAAGCCTGGTTCAGGGGCTACTAAGGGAGTCCTAGATTAGAGGGTGTTCGGATAGCCGAACTATACCTTCAGCTGGACTCCTGGACTATGAAGATACAAGATTGAAGACTCCGTCCCGTGTCCGGAAGGGACTTTCCTTGGCGTGGAAGGCAAGCTTGGCGATACGGATGTTCAGATCTCCTACCATTGTAACCGACTCTATGTAACCCTAACCCTATCCGGTGTCTATATAAACCGGAGGGTTTTAGTCCGTAGGACAACATACACATCAACAATCATACCATAGGCTAGCTTCTAGGGTTTAGCCTCTCTGATCTCGTGATAGATCTACTCTTGTACTACCCATATCATCAATATTAATCAAGCAGGACGTAGGGTTTTACCTCCATCGAGAGGGCCCGAACCTGGGTAAAACTTCGTGTCCCTTGCCTCATGTTACCATCCGGCCTAGACGCACAGTTCGGGACCCCCTACCCGAGATCCGCCGGTTTTGACACCGACAACCACCAACAAACATCAATCCATGGCTTGTTCGAAACAACGGGTGCCTCCAACTAACAACAATCCTGGGGGAGTTTTGTTTGCAATTATTTTAATTTAAGCATGGGACTTGGCATCCCGATTACCAGCCATTTTCTTGTAAATGAGGAGCGGAGTCCACTCCTCGTGAGAATAACCCACCTAGAATGGAAGATATAGACAACCCTAGTTGATACATGAGCTATTCGAGCATACAAAACAGAATTTCATTTGAAGGTTTAGAGTTTGGCACATACAAATTTACTTGGAATGACAGGTAGATACCGCATATAGGAAGGTATGGTGGACTCATATGGAATAACTTTTGGAGTTTATGGAAGTGGATGCACAAGCAGTATTCCCGCTTTGTACAAGTGAAGGCTAGAAAGAGACTAGGAAGCGACCAACTAGAGAGCGATAACAGTCATGAACATGCATTAAAATTAAGGGATAATTAGATTTATGCCCCTAGTTGTGTCCCACTCGTCTGTTTTACCCCTAATTCCCAAAAGTCACCGGTTCTGTCCAAATCACTTTCCTCCTCTTATGCTTTTGCCCTTTGACCGTCAGTTTGAAAACTTCATAACTAATTCATACTAAATCAGAAAAATGCAAATAATATACCAAAATGTTTAGAAAAACATCACCTATATGTCAGTATCATTTGCATCCATGAAAAAAGTGTTGGAAAGTGCCCATCCAAGTTTTAGCTCTTATGCTACCACCATGAATAGTAAAATCTAAAAAAGTTCAAAAAAAATTCAAAAATAATTTGGTGGCAAAGAATGACAAATGTTTTAAGTGTCTGCCAAGTTTCATCAGGGAATAACATTTGTTGGTGCCGCAGCAAAAAAACAATCAACACTCCAAAATAGATTATTTTTTGCCACGACTTCCAGGAATGGCGTTCCCTAATGAAACTTGGGAAGCACTTAGAACACTTGTCGTTCTTTGCCACCATATTTTTTTTGATTTTTTTGATTTTTTTTAGAGTTTACTATTCATGGTGGTATCAAAAGAGCTAAAACTCAGATGTGCACTTTCCAACACTTTTTTCATGAATGCAAATGACACTGAATATAGGTGATGTTTTTCTAAACATTTTGGTATCTTATTTGCATTTTTTTGATTTTGTATGAATTAGTTATGAAGTTTTCAAACTGACGGTCAAACGGTCAAAGGGCAAAAGCATAAGAGGATGAAAGTGACTTGGACAGAACCAGTGACTTTTGGGAATTAGGGGTAAAACAGACGAGTGGGACACAACTAGGGGCATAAATCTAATTATCCCTAAAATTAATCAACACTGAGTGCAAGCATGAGTAGGATATAATTCACCATGAACATAAATATCATGGGGGCTATGTTGATTTTGTTTCAACTACATGCGTGAACATGTGCCAAGTCAAGCCACTCGAATCGTTCAAAGGAGGATACCACCCTATCATACCACATCACAACCATTTTAATAGCATGTTGGCACGCAAGGTATATAAACTCCTAGCTAATTAAGCATGGTACGTATGAGCAAATATAATCTCTAATTATCATTGCAAACATGTTTCATCCATAATAGGCTGAATCAGGAACGATGAACTAATCATATTTATAAAAACAAGATAGGTCGAGTTCATACTAGCTTCTCTCATCTCAATGAGTCCATCATATATCATCATTACTGTCTTTCACTTGCACGACCGAATGGTGTGGATAATAATAATAGTGCATGTGCATTGGACTAAGCTGGAATCTGCAAGCATTTAATACACATGAGAAGACAAGATAATATGGGCTCTTTGTTAAATAAACAATAATGCATATGAGAGCCGCTCAACATTTTCATCATGGTCTTCTCCTCTCGACCCCCAAAGAAAAGAAAAGAAACAAAACTATTCACACGGGAAAGCTCCCAACAAGCAAAAGAAGAACGAGAAATCTTTTTGGGTTTTCTTTTGATTACTACTACTACAAGCATGGAAAGTAAAGTAGCTAAAAGCTACAACTAATTTTTCTGGTTTTTCTTAATGTTTTTCAAACACACAAGAAGAATGCTGGAAAAGAAAATAAACTAGCATGGATAGTACAATGAAAAAGTATGAGCACCGACAACTAGCATGAGTGTGTGAACTTGAATGTAATGTCGGTAAGGAATACGTACTCCCCCAAGCTTAGGCTTTTGGCCTAAGTTGGTCTATGGCCACGGCTGGCCTGGTGGATATCCAAAGTTGTAACTGGGGTCGTACTGTGATGCAGCAGCTACTGCCTGATGAGCTGTAGCTTGGAGGCGAGCTGCCTCCGTCCTCCTCTCGTACTCGTTCGCCTCCTCCCTGGTTATAACATATCTCCTTTTTGCCTGAAAGTCAAAGAAAGTAGGAGCAGGGAGAGCAACATGGATGGTGCGCTGTCTGTCAAAGATTAGTTGTACTGGAGGAACTGATTGTTCCTCTCAACAAACTGACGGCGAACCATGGCATTATAATCTAGGTAAGCAGGAGGTAATTCTATATCATTTCCATGTATGGGTATATCAAGATAGTTAGCCACATGAGTTGCATAAATTCCACCAAACAAATCTCCACTTATACTGTTGTGATGCAACCTACGTGCAACAATAGCCGCCACGTTATATTGTTTATCACCTAATACCGCACTCTTGAGGACACTAAGATCTGGAACGCACATGTGACAAGCCTCGTCTTTACCGTTAATGCATCTACCAATGAAGAGAGCAAAATAATGTATGGAAGGGAAATGAATGCTCCATATGGTAGCTTGTGTGATTTCTCTAGATTCCCCCAAAGTAATACCAGCAAGAAAGTCTTTATATTCAGATTTGCGAGGTTCACTAACATTGCCCCAATGCAGGAGTTTACAAGCAATATTAAAATCATCTAGGTCCATGGTATATGATTTATCATAAAGATCAAATAAAACAGTGTGAGAATTGCGTGAGGATATAAATTTAAACCTTCTCACAAAGGAATCAGTTAGATAGCGGTATTGTCGGCACTTATTTGAGACAAAGCCCTCAAGATCAGCATTACGCACATACGCGTCAAATTCATCCTTGATGTCTGCCTGGACCATGAACTCCTCTGACGGCCATTCACAAGGCCACACTTGAGCTTATCTTGGTAGTTTATTATCCAGCTCACGTATCGTGAGCCTTGGGCCTTGCTTCCTTGAGGAACCACCTTGGTACATTTTCCTAAACATATTTCTTCCTCTGAAAAATTTCTGAAATTTTTAGTGACTTAAAATAAAAGTGAACCAAACTCAACAAGATTGATAGCAACTACTCCCACAAGTGCCTAGGGACTATATCATGCATTAAAACTACTTTTGACCATGTAATTTTGACATGCAAGCTCAAGAACAGGGTCACCTAAGCAGCAAAAATTTGCAATAAATAAAGCACTAGAACAAAAACTAATTGGACCATTGGAGGAGTCACATACCGAAGAACACCCCCCCCCCCCCAAAGCAGTTTTGTGAATGGAGCTTTGAGCTAGGAGATCAAAAATGGCAGCAAGATGAGCTAGAACTTGGGTTTGAGCTATGGGAGGATTTTTTTTCTGGAGGAAGACGAAGTGTGTGGGTGCTGGAATAAGTGGAGGGGGCCCACGTGGGGTCCACAAGGTAGAGGGTGCACCCCAGGGGGGTGGGCACGCCCTCGACCCTCGTGGCCAGGTGGTGTGGCCCCCAGGTGTGTTCTCAGTGTCAAATATTCTTAAATATTCTAGAAAAATCATATAATTTTTTAGCACATTTCGAGAACTTTTATTTTTGGGGTATTTTTTTATTGCAAGGATAATTCAGAAAACAGACAGAAAAATACTATTTTGCTTTATTTAATCTAAATAACAGAAAGTAAAAGGAGGGTACAGAGAGTTGTGCTTTCTAACTTCATCCATCTCATGCTCATCAAAAGGAATCCACTAGCAAGGTTGATCAAGTCTTGTTAACAAACTCTTTCCGAATCGCATGAAACCAGAGAATTTTTGAATAACACTAAGTTACCTCAATGGGGATATGCACATCCCCAATAATAAGAATATCATATTTCTTCTTGACAGTAGGAAGATGAAATTCAAAACCTACAATAGTAATTGTTGGAATTTTTCCAATAGAATTGATACTATGGACTTGAGGTTGTTTCCTCGGAAAGTGTACTGTATGCTCATTACCATTAACATGAAAAGTGACATTTCCTTTGTTGCAATCAATAACAGCCTCTGCGGTATTCAAAAAGGGTCTACCAAGGATAATAGACATACTATCGTCCTCGGGAATATCAAGAATAACAAAGTCCGTTAAAATAGTAACATTTGCAACCACAACAGGCACGTCCTCACAAATACCGACAGGTATAGCAGTTGCTTTATCAGCCATTTGCAAAGATATTGTTGGCGTTCTAGGAACAGGGGTCCCCAAACTTGCCTGCCCGCGGCCCGCTGCGTGGCTCCACCAGCGGCCCTGTACGGCCCATCTTCACCAGCAAACACTCAAGACCCTCGCGAGAGGCCAAGCCTCGTGGGGCAGACGATGCAAGACCTCCTCAGGGGCGGCCTCACCAGGCCGGCTCGCGAGGGGCGGACAGATCAAGGCAAGGGACACCTCGCGAGGTTTGTGTGACGCAAGCCATGATGACTGGCGCCAGGCGGGCGCCAGCGCGCAGTGTCCTCGTTTCCTCTTTGGTGCTAAAGGGGCAAGCGCAGGCGAGGAGTCCTGAGGCATCAGTCAAAGGTTTCCATATCGGTGGAACAAGACCAAGACCAGCAAAATAGCAGGACGGAGGTCACCGTGGAGCCCAAGACGGCGTCACCACCGGAGCCTTTGGCAGGCAAAGACTACTTTTGTCAGGATAGCTTGTACTAGCTGTCCCCCTTCAAATTGACCGTTGTGGGATCCCTTCCCGCCTAATATTTGGGAAGAGGACCCGTGCCTCCATATATAGTACTAGCCACCACAGTAGGGAGGGGATTCTGATCCGAGATAGCATCAACTCACCAAGCACAAGAACACCTCACCTCAAGAGGTTATTCTTCCCTTGTAACTGTCCATCCTCAGCCCAAGAGGCAATCCACCACACCACACTGGAGTAGGGTATTACACCACATCGGTGGCCCGAACTAGTATAAAATCTTGTGTCTCGTGTTCTTTGGGTCTGTCGAGCTAGGCCCTGAGATCATGATGCGTGCGAGCTAGAGAGGGGGAGATCTTTGTGCGCACCCCAGTGTTCGAACCTCAAGGGTTTTGTCGGAACCTGAAATCTGACATTTGGCGTGCCAGGTAGGGGTGCGCTTAAGCTTTCCTCCTCGTCAATCTGTACTTGGCCACTCCACCAAGTTCATGGCCGACGCTCATCGGGCCCGTGCTGAGCGCCGGGCCGCCCTCGCCATCCACGTCGCTCAGACAGCCCCTGTCGGCGGACCTCCCCGTCGTTCTCCGTCACCCTCCGCCAATGCCACCACCGGCCCGGTGGCAAACGAGCAGCAAGATTCCTTGCTGCACCCCTCCGTGCAGCGAGACGGACGCACCGCCACCCCGTCGCTGACTCCGGCCGGCTCATCGGCTCACGCTCGCCGCACCCCCACGGACGCGCAGGCCGCGCTGCTCATGACACGCAAGCTCTTGCGCTACCGCCCGGTCGACGACCTCTACGAGGACTGGTTGGACCGCATCGCCAAGCTCATTAGCACCGCGGGGGGCTCTCCTGCACCATCCCTCTCGCTGCCTCGCTCACCCCCGGCTGCGGGCGATGTGGCTCACGGAGCGCCTCCGCCCCCCTCCCCCCCTGCACTAGGATGGCGCCCTCGCGCCGAGACATGCGGCTCATGGAGTGCCTCCGCCTCCTCCGCGTCAAGACGACGTCCTCACTCCAAGATGTGCGGTCCCACGGCATGATCCACCGCGTCGTGTGCCCACGCACGAAGAAAGAAGTTGCCAAGAGATCCCTAGTCCACAAGAAAATGCTCCACCGCTCCCAGCACCGCCACATCAGGATCGCTTGCCGCAGCATGGCCATGCGCCACTTGCCGTGGCAGTGCAGGGACACCAAGATTAAGCTCCGCCTCCCCGACGGGTCCCGATGGCCACGGAAGGCCGCCGTGCCTTCACTCCTGAGCTGCGTAGCATCGTCTGGCCGGGCAAGTTTAATCTGGATCTGCTTCCTTGCTACGACGGCACCCCCGACCCTGCAGAGTTCTTGTAGCTCTACGAGCTGAGCATCGAGGCGGCCAACGGTGACAAAAAGGTCATGGCGAACTGGTTTCCCATGGCTCTCAAGGACAGTGCCCGCTCATGGCTCCTGAACCTGCCCTCGAGCTCAATCTCCTCCTAGGATCAGATGCGCGACAGCTTTGTCGCCAACTTCTAGGGCACTATCGACCGCCCCCGGCCATGGGTGACCTGCGTCGCATCAAGCAACAGCCGGGAGAGACCCTGCAGAAGTACATCCAGCGCTTTAACAACGTGCGCCTCAAGATTCCCAAGGTGACGGACGAGGCCATCATCTCAGCGTTTTCCGATGGCGTCCACGACATCAAGATGAAGGAGGAGCTCGTCACCCATGAGGAGTTGTGCACGACTTTGGAGCTATTCAACATAGCAACCAAGTGTGCAAGAGCTGAGGAGGGGCATCTCTCCCTCCTCGAGCTCCCTGCTGCGGATCCAGAGGAGAAGAAGGCCAAGGTCAAGGACGTGAAGCGCAAAGGGGTGGCCGTACTTGCGGCAGAGCCAGATACCAAGCGCGGCTGAGACCTCCCCGAGTCATCCAAGGGCAGCCGTACATTCTGCGCCTTCCAAAACGTGCACAGCCACAACACCAACAATTGTCAAGATCTCAGGGCCATTCGAGATGGACGCTTCGGTCGACGCCCCTATTGCAATGACCGGGGCTACGGCCGAGGAGGTGGCCGAGGAGGAGGACGTTGGGACGATCGCGGCCCTCACCAGGGCTGGCAGGACCAGCCTCACGAGGACCACTGGCAGGACCAGCCTCGTGAGGGTGCCTGGAGGGACCAGCCTCACGAGGATCGTCCTCAGGGCAACCTTGGTCTCCCTTCGCTGCCGCCACCACCAAGGAGGAACGACAACCATCAGCAGGACGAAGGGCTGGGGGCTTCCAGGAGCCACGCGCCATCGCATGCATCTTGGGTGGCGCTCAGGCCCCAGCTTCCCAGTGTATCTTCAAGCAGTTCTCTCACGAGGTGAATGCAGCCCTCCCCAAGCTCGAGGCTACGCGCCCGCTCAGATGGTCCAAGTACGCCATCACCTTTAGCTCGGCGGACCAGCTCAAATGCGCGGCAACCGCTGGCGTCCTCCCGATGCTCTGTTCACCCGTCATCGGCAATGTCCAAGTCACCAAGGCCCTCATCGACGGCGACACAGGGCTTAGTGTCCTGTCCGTCGAGATGTTCGACAGCCTTCAAGTGCCATACGATCAGCTCCAGCCCACCAAGCCTTTCTCAGGAGTGACTGACGGCTCCACCACCCCGATAGGGCAAGTTCGTCTCCTTGTCACCTTCGGTCAGTGCGAAATCTACCGCATCGAGCTTGTCGACTTCGACGTCGCCCACATCTGCCTGTCGTACAACGCCATCCTCGGGTACCCAGCGCTGGCCAAATTCATGGCAGTCACCCACCATGGCTACAACGACCTCGAGATGCTGGGAAGCAGTGGAATCATCACAGTCCCCTGCGAAGAAAGAGACGTGGTGTGCTCCCTTGAGCGCGCCTTCCAAGCTGCAGCAGTCGAAGACCCCGACAGCGCATATGTGCAGTACCCTCCTGAGGCCAACCCCAAGAAGAAGAAGCTGCTGCTCCGCACTGGGCCTCAGGGGAGCGGCGCCTCCAGTGACACCACCTCAGGATCAGTGCCTGCGCCTGGCGCGCCTCCCTCCCTCGCATAGGGAGGTGTGGCCGACGCCCTCCTCACCAGGGCTCGGGGGCTCTCTTCTGGAGGGCCTTAGACCTAGCCCACATCGCGAGGGAGGCGCTCGGGCACCACATGAAGGCGTGCTTCGCGGCACGTTTCCCTCAAGAGGACACCGAGCGAGGAGCGCCCAACTCTCAGGAGTTCATCACCAAGACCACTCAGGAGCTTCAGGAAGCAAGAGCAATACGCGGTGACTGCCGCCCACTTGGCGCTGCTCCCCACACAGGCGAGGGTGGAGAGCTGCGCGTCTACATCGACATCCCAGGGCTCAACAGGGCCGCATCTCAGGAGTGCTTCTGGCATTCGCGTGTTGGACGGTGTGAGGGCCCACCTCACATCTACGTTCGCATGCCGTTCGGACTGCCAAGCGTGGCAGCTGCCTTCCAGCACAACCTGCAGAGCATCTTGGCAGGTCAGGAGGCCAGGCATCATGCAGTCCTGGCGGAGATGGAGACGGTCCTCAGGAGGCCACCTGAGCCTCCAGAGCCTCCCGAGGCTCTGGGTCTCGACAACTCGTGAGGAGCGACTTCCTCGCCACGTGCCTTCAGCTACCCCAACAGTCCTTCGACAACCAAACCAGGTGACATTTTCCAAGTTTATTTAGCTGGGAGTGCCCCTGGGCTGCATCATTCCCATGTCGCGTGGGTCTGTCCCTGCGGCATGTATCCGCTTGCATCTTTAGTTCACCCTGCTGGGGGCGCCCCTCAGGCTGCATCATCCCCAGGCCGCTCGGGTCCGACCCAGTGGCGTGTATCGTTCTTGCATTTACCTAAGGCGGTTTGCTTTTCATGCATAATCTATCTATGGTCATCACTGCCTGCTTGATTATCGCCCGCCACGGGAACCTCTCATGCTGGCACGACGCTTGTGCTCGGGTCCGTCCCTGCAACGCTGAAAAATCTGAGTGGTCGAGCTCTTGCTCGCGGCACGCCCGCGCACGTCACCTCACCAGACCCTCAGTGCCTTCACCTCCTTGCGAAGCAACCAGTGGTAGACTGGCAATCACCATGGCAATTTGTGCCCTTCCTCACGCTAACTCGTAGGAACCTCCTGAGGACTACAGCGGGCGGTACCACGGGCTCTCTCTCTTCTCCCATGCGATTCTCTTGCGCGTTAAAAGGGGGGCTCCTGAGCATCGTGACTCAGGAGCTCTTACTGGCTCTCCAGCCCTCACCCCTGGCCTTGACCACAACATCGCGACCTGGCATACCAGCGGCGACTGAGCTCGCTCGAGGGCCGGGACCTGAGGACGTAGAGCACACAGAAGAGCGTGGAGAAGAGGGAGAGGCTCGCACGGGCCTAACCTAGCTACCCACCAGCGGCCAACGCACGAGTCTGGCACAACACAAGGAACTAGCTCCGGAAAGCCAAGATAAGTCTCGCGCCTGAATCAACCCAGCACTACGGCATAAGACCCTCGCCTTCCGTTGCCCTGCTGCAGAAATGTCGCCTCCCTTTCTCATCCTCAAGTAGATGCTTGCGCGCTAAAGGGGACCTCTTGAGCATCGCGCCTCAGGAGATCTTACTGGACCTCGGGCCGCTCACCTCCTAGCCTTGACCACGGCATCACGACCTGGCATACCAGTGATGGCTGTAGCCTGCCTGGGGACCGGGACCTGTCAGCGTAGAGCACCAAGCTGCCGTGGAACTGGAAAGGGGAGACCGAGCCTCAGCAGGACATGTGCTTGCAAATTTTCATAAAGAGGATAACATCAACAAAAGACATCACAGACCCTTTACACGCCCCCATGGAGCCCGTTTCAATTCCTCGCAGCGAACAAGAAAGAAAGGAGTTCCTGGGAGCTCTATCTACACGCGCCGAACATCGTCGACGCCATCATCAACAGTGGGCCTCTAGAGGCCGGCGCCAACCCCATCCAGATCAGCGACGGCGGCGTCGGATGCTGCAGCCTTGCTCCGGGCCCGGCGGGAGCTCGAGGGCACATAGCTGTCATCCCTTGTCTCCGGAGTCTCAGCGAGCTTAGGAGAGTCGCTGGACCACCAGGAGTCACCACTGTCGCTGGAGGAGCTGCTGCCGAGCCCAGCGGCAGGCTCGGCGTTGGCCGTTGCGTCGTCCTGACGACCCCCCCTCAGGGCAGCATTCCAAGCGGCGGCCTTCCTCGTCGAAGACCTTGAATAATATCGTGGAGGCGCCGTCGTACCTGAAGTGGATGGCGACGGCGCCTTCCGCACGGCAGACTCGGGTGACCTCGCCGCAGCCACAAGTCATGAAGATCCCCCCGGAGGAGACGGCTTCAACCCCCGCTCGAGTCGCCGGGGCGTCGCAGTCGGCATGCTGCAGCCAAAGCTCAAGGGGACCTCTCGGCGGCGAAGAACTGTGGGAAGCGAATCCAAGTGCTCGGAGGCATCGCCGCCCATAGCACGAACTCGCGCGAGGAGTCCGTGGCATGGACCCCTGGGGTGACGGCATGCGTCACCACAGCACGGCGACCACGGCCCTGGCGCGGGCGGCGGTGCTCGTCACTCCTCCCTCCGGAGCCCTCAGCTTGTGCGTACAAGGGCAACGGATACCCCGGAGGCGACCGCTCGTACCATGGCCGCGACACTTCCAGCCTCACGACGATGTCGCGAAAATGAGACATCCTCTTCTTCGGCAGAAGTGGCTCGGGCTCGTTAAGGGGAGTCTTACCCTTCTCCTTGGTCGAGAACCTCCGTATCGACGCCATGGTCGGTGCAGCAAGTAGTGAAGCAAGGAAGAAGAAGGAGTGGGAGAAGCAAAGGGAGAGATGGGTGATGGAGGCTCCGCCCCCCTCTTCCCATTTATAGCCAAGGGGAGGCCAATCGCCGGCCTCCATGATCTAAGGTAATAATGACCTTTTTCTGCATGCAGCAAGGACTCGTCAAGTTGGGCAGTTGCCGAGGCAGCATGGGGAAGCGGAGACGCCCACGTCCAATCAATCGCCACGCGTCAACCATGGTCGCAGGCTGTTGGGGACCATGGCGCTCCGCACTTTCCCTTTGGCTTCGCCTCAAAGCCGAGCCCGAGCGAGCCATGGGCCCGGGGGCCACTGTCGGTGTTTTGGGAATGGGGGTCTCCAGACTTGCCTGCCCGCGGCCCGCGACGTGGCTCCACCAGCGGCCCTGTATGACCCATCTTCACCAGCAAACACTCAAGACCCTCGCGAGGGGCCAAGCCTCGCGGGGCGGACGATGCAAGACCTCCTCAGGGCGGCCTCACCAGGGCGGCTCACGAGGGGTGGAGAGATCAAGGCAAGGGACACCTCGCGAGGTTTGTGTGACGCAAGCCATGATGACTGGAGCCAGGCGGGCGCCAGGCTGGCGCCAGTGCGTGCAGTCTCCTCGTTTCCTCTTTGGTGCTAAAGGGGCAAGCACAAGCGAGGAGTCCCGAGGCATTAGGAAAAGGTTTCCATATCGGTACAACAAGACCAAGACCAGCAGGACAGCAGGACGGAGGTCACCGTGGAGCCCAAGACGGCGTCACCAACAGAGCCTTTGGCAGGCGAAGACTACTTTTGTCAGGATAGCTTGTACTAGTTGTCCCCCTTCAAATAGGCCGTTGTGGGGTCCCTTCCCACCTAATATTTGGGAAGAGGACCCGGGCCTCTATATATAGGATTAGCCACCACAGTAGGGAGGGGATTCTGATTCTGATCTGAGATATCATCAACTCAAGGCTGTTCTTCCCTTGTAACTATTCATCCTCAGCCCAAGAGGCAATCCACCACACCACACTGGAGTAGGGTATTACACCACATCGGTGGCCCGAACCAGTATAAACTCTTGTGTCTCGTGTTCTTTGGGTCCGTCGAGCTAGGCCGTGAGATCATGATGCGTGCGAGCTAGAGAGGGGGAGATCTTTGTGCGCACCCCAGTGTTCGAACCTCAAGGGTTTTGCCGGAACCCGAAATCTGACAGATATTTCAGTAGGTGTAAACTTATTCAAATCAAGTCTACGATATAAAGAGAGAGGCATAACACTAACACCGGCTCCAAGATCACATAAAGCAGTTTTAACATAGTTTCTTTTAATGGAGCATGGTATAGTTGGTACTCCTGGATCTCCTAGTTTCTTTGGTATTCCACCCTTAAAAGTATAATTAGCAAGCATGGTGGAAATTTCAGCTTCGAGTATCTTTCTTTTATTTGTGACAATATCTTTCATATACTTAGCATAAGGATTCATTTTAAGCATATCAGTCAAACGCATACGCAAAAAGATAGGTCTAATCATTTTAGCAAAGCACTCAAAATCCTCATCATCCTTTTTCTTGGACGGTTTAGGAGGAAAAGGCATGGGTTTCTGAACCCATGGTTCTCTTTCTTTACCGTGCTTCCTAGCAACAAAGTCTCTCTTATCATAACGTTGATTCTTTGATTGTGGGTTATCAAGATCAACAGCAGGTTCAATTTCTACATCATTGTTATTGCTAGGTTGAGCATCAACATGAACATCATCAGTAATATTATCACTAGGTTCATGTTCATTACCAGATTGTGTTTCAGCATCAGAAATAGAAATATCATTGGGATTCTCAGGTGTGTCAACAACAGGTTCACTAGAAGCATGCAAAGTCCTATCATTTTCCTTTTTGTTCTTCTTGGAAGAACTAGGTACATCAGCATTAGTTCTATGAGAATCTTGCTCAATTCTCTTAGGGTGGCCCTCAGGACACAAAGGTTCCCGAGTCATTTACCCCCTCTAGTCACAACTCTAACAACGTTTTCATTTTTCTTATTATCTAATTCATTGAGCAAATCATTCCGAGCTTTAAGTACTTGTTCTACTTGAGTGGTAACCATAGAAGCATGTTTACTAATAAGTTTAAGTTCACCTTTAACTCTAGACATGTAATCTCTCAAGTGTTCAATCATATAAGCATTACGTTTCAATTGTCTACCAACATAAGCATTGAAGTTTTCTTGTTTAACAATAAAATTATCAAACTCATCCAAGCATTGGCTAGCAGACTTAGTAGATGAGATTTCACCCTTATCAAATCTATAGAGAGAATTTACCTTTACTACCTGTTTCGGGTTATCAAGACCATGTATTTCTTCAATAGGTGGTAAATTCTTAACATCTTCGGCTTTAATACCTTTTTCTTTCATAGATTTCTTTGCCTCTTGCATATCTTCAGGACTGAGAAATAGAATACCCCTTTTCTTCAGAGTTGGCTTAGGAGTTGGTTCAGGAAGTGTCCAATCATTTTTCATTACTCGACATATTATTCAATAGCAATTCAGCTTGATCAACAATTCTTTCCCTGAAAACACAACCAACACAACTATCCATGTGGTCTTTGGAAGCATCGGTTAGTCCATTATAAAAGATATCAAGTATTTCATTTTTCTTGAGAGGATGATCAGTCAAAGCATTAATTAATCGGAGAAGCCCCCCCCCCAAGCTTGTGGGAGACTCTCTTATTCAATTTGCACAAAATTAAATATTTCCCTTGAGGCAACTTGTTTCTTATGAGCGGGGAAATATTTAGCAGAGAAGTAATAAATCATATCCTGGGGACTACGCACACAACCAGGATCAAGAGAATTAAACCATGTTTTGCATCACCCTTTAATGAGAACGGAAATAACTTAAGGATATAGTAGTAATGAATTTTCTCCTCATTAGTTAACAGGGTGGATATATCATTCAATTTAGTAAGATGTGCCACAACAGTTTCAGATTCATAGCCATGAAAAGGATCAGATTCGACCAAATTAATTAACTCAGGGTCGACAGAGAAATCATAATCCTTATCGGAAATGCAGATAGGTGAAGTAGCAAAAGTAGGGTCATATTTCATTCTAGCATTCAAACATTTTTCTTTCAGCTTAGCTAACAGTTTCTTAAGATCATATCTGTCATTGCAAGCTAAAAAGTCTCTAGCGGTTTCTTCATCCATAACATAACCCTCAGGCACAACAGACAATTCATATCTAGGGGGAGAATCTTCATCATCATCACAAGTACAAGGATCGCAACAGTTTTTGAGGGTAGAGTATTCAACCCAATTTTTTTGATTCGACACAAGGGGAGCCAAAGAATATTCTCAAGTATTAACAGTTGAGTTGTCAATTCAACCGCACCTGAAAGACTTAATATCTGCAGCAAAGTATTTAGTAGCAAAGTAATATGGAAGTAGCGGTAACGGTGGCAAAAGTAACAGTAGCAATTTTTGTAGTGATTGTAACAGTGGCAACGAAAAAGTAACTAAGCAAAGATCAATATGTGAAAAGCTTGTAGGCAATGGATCAGTGATGGATAATTATGTCGGATGTGATTCCTCATGCAATAGTTATAACATAGGGTGACACAGAACTAGCTCTAGTTCATCATAATGTAGTCATGTATTCTGAATATAGTTATACGTGCTTATGGAAAAGAATTTGCATGACATCTTTTGTCCTACCCTTCTGTGGCAGCGGGGTCCTATTGGAAACTAAGGGATATTAAGGCCTCCTTTTAATAGAGTACCGGACCAAAGCATTAAAACTTAGTGAATACGTGAACTCCTCAAACTACGGTCATCTCCGGGAGTGGTCCTGATTATTGTCACTTCGGGGTTACCGGATCATAACACATGGTATGTGACTATTGACTTGCAAAATAGGATCAAGAACTCACATATATTCATGAAAACATAATAGGTTCAGATCTGAAATCATGGCACTCGGGCCCTAGTGACAAGCATTAAGCATAGCGAAGTCATAGCAACATCAATCTCAGAACATAATGGATACTAGGGATCGGACCCTAACAAAACTAACTCGATTACATGATAAATCTCATCCAACCCATCACTGTCCAGCAAGCCTACGATGGAATTACTCACGTACGGTGGCGAGCATCATGAAATTGGCGATGGAGGAAGGTTGATGATGACGATGGTGACGGATTCCCCTCTTCGGAGCCCCGAACGGACTCCATATCAGCCCTCCCGAGAGAGATTAGGGTTTGGCGGTGGCTTCGTATCGTAAAACGCGATGAATCCTTCTCCTTGATTTTTTTCTCCCCGAACGTGAATATATAGAGTTGGAGTTGAGGTCGGTGGAGCCTCAGGGGGCCCATGAGACAGGGGGCGCGTCCAAGGGGGGTGGGCGCACCCCCACCCTCGTGGACAGGGTGTGGGCCCCCTGGTGTTGATTCTTTCGCCAGTATTTTTTATAAATTCCAAACATATTCTCCGTGAAGTTTCAAGTCATTCCAAGAACTTTTATTTCTGCACAAAAATAACACCATGGCAATTCTGCTGAAAACAGCGTCAGTACGGGTTAGTTCCATTCAAATCATGCAAGTTAGAGTCCAAAACAAGGTCAAAAGTGTTTGAAAAAGTAGATACGTTGGAGACATATCACCTCCCCCGGGGCACCCCCAGGTGCAGCTTTGGTCATCCTGGGTGTTTCGGTCCATAAAAAATCTCCAAAAAGTTTCGCGATGTTTGGACTCCGTTTGATTGATTTCTTGCAATGTAAAAAACAAGCAAAAAACAACAACTAGCACTGGGCACTGGGTCAATAGGTTAGTCCCAAAAAATAATATCAAATTGCTATAAAATGATTGTAAAACATCCAAGAATAATAATATATCAGCATGAATATTTCATAAATACCAATGTATCACGATGTTCCAAATTAGCATCATCTTCTCTGTTATGAACATTCTGAACTTATAGGAGGCCCTTAATTAACTTCACTTGCACTCACAACATGTGAAGGAATGTCACAACAAAGAAAAACCAAAATGAGAACCACATACTATAGTAAGGTCAGTGTGAGAGGCCAAGTACGCAGTTTATCTTTGGAAGATACAATTTGATAATGGGGGCATGCTACAATGCATATGACATATTTGTAGGAAAAAAGGGAATACTCCAAATGCAACACAATATCACGGGAGGTGCAGATCCTATGTATACTATAGTTACAATTTGAAGCGTGCCATGATTAAGAAAAATGTAAACTGCAAAGGTATCAATGGTCTCAATGGTAAAAAATTCAAAAAGCTGTAAAAAAGTCAAACCTTACACATTTAGTTTTGTTATTCATTTATGGGAGGCATCATTCAATGTTGTTTTGTGATTAATAAAGCTGATGTTCTTTGAAAAAAGGTATATGCTTGAACCGATTCTTCAGGGTGAAAATCTATAATGTTACCTTTGGCGGTTGGGTCCGGTGACGGTGATTGAGCATCACTCCATTCATGAAGGCTTTGTTCTTGAAGAATCTTGTTATCCTTATGGTGTCATGAGATGAATGGTGCGGCCATGGTTGTAGTTTGTCAATCACATATTTGATTGCTTTAGTTTTTTTTTATTCTTTCCCCCTCGCTTAGGCATAATTTGGTTTTATATGACTTTACTATTTGTCGGCGTGTTTTTTTCATGTCGGTGTTGGCTATCCTATTTATGTAGAGGCCGGGTGTGCACTCACTTTGTTTGTATCCATTCTATACTTCATTTTTAGCCAATAAAATCCACCTTTTGTAAAAAAAAACTTTTAAGGGGAAACTTTTTTAGGGGAAATGGCTAAAGATGATCTGACATGCCGTTGTTTCATCCACTCAGGCCCAACTAGCCACCTAGCCCAGCCCAACCAAAGATCTCCCTCAAATGCCAAAACTTCAGACCCGCCGCATCGCAAATTCTCCCCTCTCTCGTCGCAGTTTCAAAAAGTTTGCGCTCTCACTGCGCCGATCCGCTCCAAATTAGCCACCCCGCCTCCCCACACCGGCGTATGGCCGCCGCCAAGGAGAACTACCGCGTCGAGCTCCGAGCCGCCGCTCGCCAGCTCGGCGACCGTTGCCTCTACTCCGCCGCGAAATGGTACGCCGCCCGAAAATCCCGTAGGACTCCCGAAAGTCAAAACCCTAACCCTAACAGCCTTCTCCCATCTGCAGGGCCGCCGAGCTGCTCGTCGGCATCGAGCCGGACGCGACGCCGTCCCAGTCGGCGGCAATGGACACCCCGTCCTCCTCGGGCGCCGCCCCCGGCGGGCGGCTGCTGCATCTGCACCGCAGCGGCGGGTCCAGTTTCCGGCGCCGCATGCGATCGGGCGGCGGCGCCGCCTCCGAGGCTGGGACGCCGCTCGGCGGCGTCTCGTACGTGAGCACGCCCATCCCGGACGACGACGCGTTCGACGCAGGGGCCGACAAGTACCTGCTCGCGAAGACCTACTTCGACTGCCGGGAGTACCGGCGCGCCGCTCACGTGCTGCGCTCCCAGGTCGGGCGCAAGGCCGTGTTCCTGCGCTGCTACGCGCTCTACATGGTAAGACATGATACGTCCTGTTTATTCTTTCGAGCGGACTCGTGCCAGTGTGCAGATTTGGGGTAGGGCGTGTGCTGTTTGATGAAATGCTTCACTGGACCTGGTACATTAAAGGTCAGGCTTGGTTATTATTCTGAGTTTCCAATTGAGGAAATGGTATTTTGTAGGAAGTTTTGTGGGTGCTCGTTAGGGCTCCTTCTTGTGCAATTGGAGTAATAGAAGATTTACCTGGATTTTGGTGAAGACAATAAGTCAATAACTGGAATCCTCAATATTTGCTGTTATTGATGGTGAATTTTTTGGTGCTCTGTGGTCCTTTGTGCATAGTCTGATCATTAATATTGTTGGGCAATGGAACACTTCGTTGAAGAAGAGATGCTAGCAGTAGACTAGTAGGTGCTTCAGTTGTTTTGTCATGGTGTAATGAAGCTGGAATAAATTCTGTGGAGCCTCTGGTTTCTTATTTTTGCCTCGTTGATGAAAGTTCAGATTGCATGACCAGACATCCCAAAAATATCTACTCATTTCTTGTTCGTATCTATTACTTTGTTCTTTTGTCTATCAAGTGGTTTTTTCTCTAGGTGTTTGGAAGATGATTGGCTAGCTCTTTGTATGTTAAGTACTCGTTGTGATGATAGATACTGTATATTTACATGCGCGACTTTTTTGTGATAATACAACGGTTCTTCCATAAGGAAGCTCAGAAATTGCTTATGTAACATATTATTTGGCTTTCGTTTGCCAAATACACATGGGATTTCAAATTGTAATGAGAAATGTGCTCCAGCATCATACTATGTGTCAGTGTTTTAGTAAGATTGCCTGCGACACACTGACTTTTTTATACTTTTGGCCTATGGAACGATGGGCCGCTGGCCATGTCCATTTAAGGCTGAGTTTTCTCCCCTCTTTTCTTGTAGCCTACTTTCCCTTGCAGAAACTGTCTGTTTTCTCCATATAGTTTAATCAGCATTTTATTATTTGATATGCCTGATGAACATTTTTATTTGCTCTGCAATTTAGGCTGGAGAGAAGCGAAAAGAGGAAGAGACAATAGAGCTTGAAGGATCTTTGGGGAAGAGCAACGTTGTTAATCAGGAACTTGTTGCATTGGAGAGAGAGCTCTCAACACATCGCAGAACTGGTGCTATTGATTCCTTTGGTCTGTACTTGTATGGCATTGTTCTACGCGATAAAGGCTGTGAAGGTCTGGCTAGAACAGTTCTGGTAGAATCTGTCAATAGCTACCCTTGGAACTGGTGTGCTTGGTTAGAGATACAGTCTTTGTGCACTAGCAGTGACATTCTGAACAACTTAAATCTGAAGAATCACTGGATGAAAGATTTTTTCATCGCTAGTGCACATCTGGAATTAAAGATGCATGAAGAAGCTTTGAAAAGATATGAGCGCTTGATGGGGGTCTTCCGTTGCAGCGACTACATTCAGGCTCAAATAGCAACCGTTCAGTATAGTATGAGGGACCTGGATGAAGCTGACATGATTTTTGAAGAACTCCTCAGAACTGATCCTTTTCGTGTGGATTCTATGGATATTTACTCAAATTTATTGTATGCAAAAGAAAGCTTGACTGCTTTGAGCTTCCTTGCTCACAGGGTGTTTCTGACAGATAAATATCGCCCTGAATCTTGCTGCATAATTGCAAATTACTACAGTTTGAAGGGGCAGCATGAGAAGTCAGTTTTGTATTTCCAAAGGGCGCTGAAGCTTAACCGCAAGTACCTCTCAGCTTGGACTCTCATGGGACATGAGTTTGTTGAGCTAAAAAATACGCCTGCTGCAATTGATGCCTACAGAAGAGCTGTTGATATAAATCCTAGAGATTACCGTGCTTGGTATGGTCTTGGTCAGATCTATGAGATGATGGGAATGCCATTTTATGCACTATACTATTTCCGAAAATCATCCCACCTGCAACCTAACGATGCACGCCTTTGGATTGCTATGGCTCAGTGCTATGAGAGTGATCCGCTTCAAATGATTGAAGAAGCTATCAAGTGCTATGAGAGGGCTGCAAATACTAATGACACTGAAGGAATAGCACTTCACCAATTGGCAAAGTTGCACAGTATGCTTGGGCAAGCTGAGGAGGCTGCATTTTACTACAAGAAGGATTTAGATAGAATGGAAGTTGAGGAAAGGCAGGGCCAGAATTTTGTTGAAGCCTTGCTTTTTCTTGCGAAGCATTGCAAGAGCATGGGCAGGTTTGAGGAAGCAGAACACTATTGCACAAGACTCTTGGATTACACTGGCCCAGTAAGTCATTTGTACACTTTGCTTCAGCCTAATTGAAAAGAAAAACAGATAAAAGGAAACAAAATGGTGAAATCTTGAGATCGGCATTAGCAAATGAGTTAACGAAGGATCATGTTAGTGTGCAAATATGCAATTGAAACCAACTTCAACCTAATTAGGCTGCACCCGCTTTAGTTTGTTTTATTAACATAGTGCATATTTGCTCAGATCGCACTTGAGTGCATCGTTTGCTAGTGAAAAATAGAATATCATCATATATCACCAATATATGCTTGCTGTGTTTTCCTATTGATTCTGATTTGGTACAATTGTATCGTGTTTAATATTTGCAGGAAAAAGAGACTGCAAAAAGTATGTTACAAGGGTTAAAACGAGCACAGTCTGGATTTCCACCGATGGATATCGATCATTTTGCGTTGTAAATTTGACCTCCAGATAAGCTATTTGCTTGGGGAACTTGGACAAAGAGTGTAAATGCACAAGAGAGTAGTGTCACTTGCTTCTTTATTTATCTCCATCTTACATGCAGAGAGGGACAGTACATTTGGTTTCCAGAGAAGGCTAAAAAACAGAGTATCTATGGACAAGGGGAGTTGTTCACCCCACTCCAGGGGCAAGGGACTGCTAGCAAGGGCCGCCCACCTGATGAAATTGGTGTTTCGAACATCTCCAGCCGAGGATCAAGTCCCAGGTTTCCTTCACAATGTGACGGTTATCGTCTGCAGCCTCGCCAGACGACTCCAAAGGGCTGGAGACGATGACCTTGTGCGCATGATGCTCGCCTTCAGCTGCTGGAGGTTGTCAAGTAGGAGAACTAGGCGCCTGCATGGCGTGAAGATGCGCGTCACCGGGAGGATCCAGATCCCCAATTCTAGAAGTGTCAGCATTGTTGGCTGATCTCTGCTTGGCCTCTGAAATTCTATGGCTTTTCTTCACTGGACTGCTTTGCTTTGCTTTGCTTTGTGTTGCCTCCCCCGCAGTTGCCTGCCTATATAAGCCAGGCATCTCTGGAGGACTCGCTTTGTCTGGATTCCGGGTGCATATAATTATTGTTTATCTTCACAGTAGCTGCGGTGCACTATTACTATATTTATAATAAATTCTTCTGCACGAAGCATGTTATCCCTTTGCCTTTGCATGTGTTGATGTTTCGTAGGCCCTGCCTTTTGTGACCGTTGGCACTTGGCAGGGATTTGTTATTTTGCAATAATGCGTGATGCGACTTCAGCTTTAATTTTTCATATTAGTACTAATGCGTGCAAAAACAAATCATTGGCCTGCAAAGATTCTGCCATTTCCCGGTTTAATTATTATCATCTGAGTGGCGCTCACGTTTTCCCCTTTCCCTTTATACTAGTGGCTGTGATGTTACTAGTTTTCTTTTGTTCTGCGGGGCACACCAGTGTTGATCATTGAGCTGTTCATCATTTTGTTTTGGATATCCGTGGCAGCGGTGTCCCGTCACAGCACTGTGATATGATGCGATAAGAGTACCGAATAGTGAGATGCACTGTTGTTGGATGTATCCTCGCTGCGATGCTTTGCCCTATGTAGGATGTAGCTGTGCATGGTTCAACCGTAACACATGATTTTCCTTTCCCCATCTATTAACGCCGTTGCTTCTATTTCTTGGATATCCGTTGCTTGAAGCAACGAGGCGATGACGCAGTTTCATCATTACTCGAGTTTCACCATTCCTTGACGCATGGGGTTTGCCCGACGAGCCGAGGCAAGCAAAAGCAACCGTCCCCTGTTTGTCGGTAGGTCAACGGCTGGCTCCATTAAGGAACGCAGTGCACGCAAACAACGACGAATATGCTCTTAATTATTGTTAAATTAATTAATTAAATTATCCGTGCAAACTGGTGGTCGTAAAGAAGAATTTGGTGCTGTGGCATTTCCGGATCCCAAGAGTCGGCACAAGCAAAGAGTGCCAGAGGGGAGCAGGGGGCACACGTTTCGCATGTCAAACATCGCAATGATCACTGAAAGTCAGAGGAGGGGACACAAGTTCCGAATGTCAAACACCTGAGTGATCATCGAAGGTGGACTTTCATTTTAGTTTTCAAGGTAATTATTTTTTTGTTTTCGAATTGAGGAGGATACCTCCCGACTTCATTCATGCAAAGGATATCATCATCCTTCAGGTCTAAACGTTTGCTACGTAAACGTAAATTGGCAAAACCCGAAACAAGAACATGGCTACAGGGAACAGTTGTGTAAAAACTGGGGGCGCAGGCTCGCAGCGTCGTCGATGCAGGGATAGAATCCTCAATACCATGGGCGCCCGTCCACTATTCCCGCAAAAAAATCTTGCCCGTCACATGCTGCAGTAGTTGGGCAGCAGCGCGCATAGCTCTAAGGAGCTACTTGAGCTATGACACTAGGAGGATCTACATTTCCAAATAGCCCATTTACAAGGAAACAGTTGTTTATTCCCACAGCTCTTGTACAGAGTTCAAGTTCATTATAATATGAAAAGCACAGTCGTTATTCCCACAACCCTTGGGCATTTTTTTACAAAGAAAAGACACCTAAAGAGTATCTTAGGTCTGATAATTATATACTCCCTGCCTTTCATAATGTAGTGCATATATATTTTCTAAAAAATTAAAACTTCATATACTTTGGCCGAGTTTCTGAAGAAAAACATTTACATCTAGAACACCAATCATGTATCATTTAAATTCATTATAAGAAATAGTTTCATATTTCATATATTTGGTGTCGCAGATATAAATAGTTTTTCCTATGAACTTGGTCAAAGATTGTATAATTTGACATTGCAAAATATATGTACACATTATATTATGGAACAGAGGGAGTATATAAAAATAGCCAATGCAATGGAAAGACAACTGGTCACAGAACGGTCAGTAAAGATCAAAATTATATTGAAAATCATACTAGTCTTCTTCTTTCTTCAATTATACGCCACCCGCCGAAGATTGAAAATCGCACCAAGTCAACAACAAAGAAAAAGGACATCTGCAAACGTCCTCGCAATACCAGGCATTACTCGCCCCATGAGACGAGATCTAGAAATCACCGAACAGGCATCGGTTGAAGCATCATCCTACGTAGTATAGACTTTGCAATCTATCATCATCGGTCCAGGGAGTTAGAGAAATCAGATCATGCCACAGAATCACACGGAAAAAGATGTCGAAGTCACCTCACCAATAGTCATGCAATGGCTCTCCTTTAATAGACCGCCAATATATGAAGAGAGCCAACAGACATGGGGACACAAACTCTCATAGGCCATTCGTCAGCGTCGGATTGGATGTCGTCGAGGCATGAGGAGACCTTATTCCAATAGGCCACAGTCGCCACCACCTCATCGATGTCGTCAGGGAAATAAACCCAAGCAAAAGAAAAAAAACATATAGGTCTCCAGTCCTCTTGCCTCCGGTGAGGCCACCAGACGAAGGAAATGAGGGGACCAAGGCGGCATGGAGAAGATGTTAGAATATTAAACAATTCTGCGATTAATTGCAGTAAGTAATTCATGACTATAACAATAGTTAGCATGCAAGAGTCTAGCATACTAGATGAACAGAAAAATATGCACAATGACAACCATAATTATAGGCATGAACATATCACAACACACATATTGTTCGTTAGTAGTCATAGCTCCTAGAGTGATGTTGTTGATGACGTTGTTGGTGAAGACCGAATTAAGTAGATTACGTTGGAGACGTTAGTACATGACGCTGCCCGACTTGAATGGAAGGCGATCCGTGGTGACAAGCTTGAGTAGTCGCGCAAAGCTCTTTCCAAAAAACCAATTCGTCCTCTCCTAGTGTAAGATCACAATGACAGATGATTTTGGAGACTTGCTCTCCTGCACGTCGGTGCACGCCGGTGTTCGGGATGGAGTAGACTACGGTGGCAGCGCAAGTTGCGAGATGAGGCAAAACCCTAGCTTGTTTCAGTGTGTCTTTGCCCACGGCTGATAAGCTGTATATATAGGAGGACCAAGGCGGTATCGTGTCGAGACCCTGATCTCAAACCGAGTTGGTTTCCAAGTCTTGAATTTATTGAACAAGTAAACATCAACCTGTTTGTCAAGATATAAAAAAGCCGTGCTCCTACAAGACCACGAACTGGATTTCGACGGACCATTCACATGCATGTCACACGCCTACCTCCATTGCCCTGGCCTCGGCCCGAGCCGGAGCCAGGCTAGACGCGGCGAGCGCGCGTGTGGTCTTCTTTTTCTATCCTCAAGACACCACTTACTGGAGTGGAGAGAACCCACAATATAAAGAGGTCTCACATCTCATCAACTTTCAGAGTGGGGCGAAACTTTAGACCCTCCACTTTTCATCTTATGAATGAACTTTTGAATTTTTCTTTTGGGAATTTAAGAAAATTACATGGGCCAAGCCCATTATTCTAACATCCCCGAGATCTAAAATGTCCATTTAGAGATCTTCCCGATTTCGCTTCTTGTTTAATATGCTAGTGTTCCAATAAAGACTTTTAAGTTGAACTTATATGTAGAGCTTTAAGTTACACCCATTTACAACTTCACAATGGACTATGCCTTGAATTACGAGTTTTGTGCAACACGTTTCACTCTAAGTCATAACTAGTATATGGCTGCTAGTAGCCTACCCCGCGGGTGGAGCATATACATGATACTCTCTGGTCTCTTCGAGAGCTTACTAGAGAACACCAAGTCTCATAGACTGCAACGTCTAACATTCGGGGCTCATATATGTGTTTTCTTTCAAGAATGCTCTGTAGGGCAGCATCTTGCTACATATATCCAACAAAAACACATTATATCATGTTGTCAACATGCCTTATAGTTCTTAGAGTTTTGCACCTTCACATAGAGAGGGTTATCGGTTACTCTCCTCCGTTAACCAATAGCTTTTTCTTCCCAGTATCTAAATCACGGGATCTTCGATCACAATGGTTGTTTACTACTATGGAGTAACTTATATGGGTCTCATACCCATCTCCCTCGATGCATTGTGTATCACATTTCATGGTAGTCCCTTTGTAAAGGGATCTGTGATTTTGTTTGTTTGTTTGAATATACGTAACAGTTATTACTCCGAAGTTTCTCAATTTCTAGACATACTTCAAATGTTTGTTCACGTGCCTGGATGACTTTGCAGTATCCTTAGAATTCTTCACTTTAACAACAACCGTTTGATTGTCACAATTCATAAGAATACGCGACACTGGTTTTTCGACCACATGCAAGTCCATCAAGAGCTCATCCAGCCACTCTGCTTCAATAGTGTTTGTGTGTAAAGAAGTGAGTTTTGCTTCCATGGTTGTCCTCATCAAAATTGTCTGCTTACATGACCTCCATGATACTATGCCACCTCCATGAGTAAATACATCAACATCAGAAATCCAGTTAGAATCACTATATCCTTCAAGCACAACATTGTACCTTGAATAGTGAATTACATAACTCATCACTACTCTTAGATAACACAAGACCTTATCAAGTGCATGCCAGTGATCATCACCCGGGTTTCGCATGAACCTTCTCAGTTTGCTCACACCAAAAGAGATATCTAGCCTTGTTGTGCTAGCTAAGTACATGAGTGAACCGACAAATTGAGAGTATCTCAATTGAGATCTTGTTTCTTTTGTGTTCCACAAGTATAGGGGAACATGATAGTCTTTGAGGGTAGTATTTCACCCAAATTTATTAATTCGACACAAAGGGAGCCAAAGAATATTGTTAGCCTCGTCACGAGCTGGCACAGGCGCTCCATGTGGCGGCCCGCGCAACCGCGCATCGTGCCGGAGCTCAGCATTGTCTTCACGTAGTGGGGGAGGCGGAGGCGCGTCGTGTGCCACGTCGCCCACGCAAGACGTCGGGGGACGGAGCGAGTGGGAGGGGGCTAGGACCTCGCTCGCGGGGTTGACGAGCTCAGCGATGCGGCCCAGCCAGGCGTCATAGCCTTCATTGGCGGGACGGTATTGCAACAGCTCGCGCGCCATGAGCAGCGCAGCCTACGTGTTTGCCAGCCCGCGACGAGCATGAGAAGATGAAGCAGTGGCCGATGTGAGCTAAGGCGTAGCGGTGCGGCCGTGTGATACGTTTCCATCATATTTACTTTTCCAAACTCTTTTGCCCTTGTTTTGGACTCTAACTTGCATTATTTTAATGGAACTAACCGCACTGGCGCTGTTTTCAGCAGAATTACCATGGTGTTATTTTTGTGCAGGAAAAAGTTCTCGGAATGACGTGAAACTTTACAGAGACCATTTTTGGAATAAATAAAAAATATTGGCGAAATAATCGACTGAATGGGGCCCACACCCTGTCCACAAGGGTGGAGGGCGTGCCCTCTGGCATTATGGGCCCCACATATCTCCACCGACCTCAACTCCAACTCCATATATTCACGTTTGGGGAGAAAAAAATCAAAGAGAAGGATTCATTGCGTTTTACGAGACGGAGCTGCTGCCACCTCCTATTCTTCCTTGGGAGGGCAGATCTGGAGTTCGTTTTGGGCTCCAAAGAGGGGAAATCGTCGCCATCGTCATCGTCAACCATCCTCCATCACCAATTTCATGATGCTAACTGCCGTGCGTGAGTAATCCCATCGTAGGCTTGCTGGACGGTGATGGGTTGGATGAGATCTACCATGTAATCGAGTTAGTTTTGTTAGGGTTTGATGCCTAATATCCACTATGTTCTAAGATTGATGTTGCTATGACTTTGCTATGCCTAATGCTTGTCACTAGGGCCCGAGCGCCATGATTTCAGATCTGAACCTATTATGTTTTCATGAATATATTTGTGTTCTTGATCCTATCTTGCAAGTTATAGTCACCTACTACATGTTATGATCCGGCAACCCCGGAGTGACAATAGTCGGGACACTTCTCGGTGATGACCGTAGTTTGAGGAGTTCATGTATTCACTAAGTGCTAATGCTTTGGTCTGGTACTCTATTAAAAGGAGGCCTTAATATCCCTTAGTTTCCAATAGGACCCTGATGCCACGGGAGGGTAGGACAAAAGATGTCATGCAAGTTCTTTTCCATAAGCATGTATGACTATATTCGGAATACATGCCTACATTATATTGATGAATTGGAGCTAGTTCTGTGTCACCCTATGTTATAACTGTTGCATGATGAATGCCATCCGATATAATTATCCATCATTGATCCATTTCCTACGAGCTCGTTTCATATTGATCTTTGATTCGTTACTTTTCTATTGCCACTGTTACGATTGCTACAAAACCGCTACTGTTACTTTTGCCACCGTTACCGCTACTTCGATACTACTTTGCTACTAAATACTTTGCTGCAGATATTAAGTCTTTCAGGTGTGGTTGAATTGACAACTCAGCTACTAATACTTGAGAATATTCTTTGGCTCCCCTTGTGTCGAATCAATAAATTTGGGTTGAATACTCTACCCTCAAATACTGTTGCGATCCCCTATATTTGTGGGTTATCAAGACCTTTTTCTGGCGCCGTTGCCGGGGAGCATAGCGCTATTCTCTGAGTCACTTGGGATTTATATCTGTTGATCACTATGAGGAATTTGAAAGATTAAAGAACTAAGATTTTTCCCTCAACTACGAGGGAAGGTAAGGAACTGTCATCCATCTCTGCACTTGATTCTCCTTCTGTTTTGAGTAAACTTGCAACACCTACACCTGCTATTGATTCCGATATGTCGCATGTTATTGATGATGCCACTTCTGCTATGCATGATGCTTATGATGAAACTACTTCCCTGCTTATGACAAAAATGACACAGGGTACAGGGGAAGGACGAGGTTTCATACGGGTGCCCATGCCCATTCGAGCGGTCGTTTAAGTTCTCCCCATGAAGCGTTTGCCAACAAAACAAAAGATGACCATTCAAACGACCGTACGCGCCTGTTTGAGCGGTCGCATGATCGTCCCCGTAACAGGTAATAAAAAAGACAAAAAGGTCTCGGCGACAGGCCAAACGACCAGCCATACGAGTGCTTCTGCTCGTATGGAAGGTCATCCTTTAGTCTGTTTTCGCAATTTCTTCCCGGTTTTGTTTCAATTTCTTTCTAACTAACTCTATATCTTTCATCTCGTGATTACCTGGAAACCTGAAAGCACAAGTGCTCTGTGACGCCCCCGATTCAATCGTGCACTAATCATACACGCAAACGTGTACGATCAAGATCAGGGACTCACGGAAAGATATCACAACACTACTCTACAAATAAAATAAGTCATACAAGCATCATATTACAAGCCAGGGCCTTGAGGGCTCGAATACAAGAGCTCGATCATAGACGAGTCAGCGGAAGCAACAATATCTAAGTACAGACATAAGTAAACAAGTTTGCCTTAAGAAGGCTAGCACAAACTGGGATACAGATCAAAAGAGGCGCATGCCTCCTGCCTGGGATCCTCCTAAACTACTCCTGGTCGTCAGCGGGCTGCACGTAGTAGTAGGCACCTCAAGTGTAGTAGGAGTCGTCATCGACGGTGGTGTCTGGCTCCTGGGCTCCATCGTCTAGTCGCAGCAATCGAGTATAGAAAGGGGAAAAAGAGGGAGCAAAGCAACCGTGAGTACTCATCCAAAGTACTCACAAGCAAGGAGCTACACTACATATTTATTCATTGGTATCAAAGGGAAAAGGGGTATCATATGTGGACTGAACTGCAGAATGCCGGAATAAGAGGGGGATAGCTAGTCCTATCGAAGACTACACTTCTGGTAACCTCCATCTTGCAGCAGAAGAAGAGGGTAGATGGTAAGTTCACCAAGTAACATCACATAGCATAATCCTAACCGATGATCCTCCCCTCGTCGCCCTATGAGAGAGCGATCACCGATTGTATCTGGCACTTGGAAGGGTGTGTTTTATTAAGTATCCAGTTCTAGTTGTCATAAGGTCAAGGTACAACTCCAAGTCGTCCTGTTACCGAAGATCACAGCTATTCGAATAGATTAACTTCCCTGCAGGGGTGCACCACATTTCCCAACACGCTCGATCCCTTTTGGCCGGACACACATTTCTGGGTCATGTTCGGCCTCAAAAGATCAACACGTCGCAACCCTACCTAGGCACAACAGAGAGGTCAGCACGTCGGTCTAAATCCTATGGCGCAGGGGTCTGGGCCCATCGCCCATTGCACACCTGCACGTTACGAACGCGACTGTCGGTGTCAAAACCGGCGGATCTCGGGTAGGGGGTCCCGAACTATGCATCTAAGGTGGATGGTAACAGGAGGCAGGGGACACGATGTTTTACCCAGGTTCGGGCCCTCTTGATGGAGGTAAAACCCTACGTCCTGCTTGATTATTCTTGATAATATGAGTAGTACAAGAGTTGATCTACCACAAGATCGGAGATGCTAAACCCTAGAAGCTAGCCTATGGTATGATTGTATGTTGTCCTACGGACTAAAACCCTTTGGTTTATATAGACACCGGAGGGGGCTAGGGTTACACAAGGTCGGTTACAAAGGAGGAGATATACATATCCGTATTGCCTAGCTTGCCTTCCATGCCAAGTAGAGTCCCATCCGGACACGGGACGAAGTCTTCAATCTTATGTCTTCATAGTCCAACAGTTCGACCAGAGGATATAGTCCGGCTGTCCGGAGACCCCCTAATCCAGGACTCCCTCAGTAGCCCCTGAACCAGGCTTCAATGATGATGAGTCCGGCGCGCAGTGTTATCTTCGGCATTGCAAGGTGGGTTCCTCCTCCGAATACACCACAGAAGAGTTTGAATACAAGGATAGTGTCCGACCCTGCAAAATGAATTCCACATACCACCGTAGAGAGAATAATATTTCCACAAATCCAATTTGCTGACACGTTTTGGCAGCATGACATCATGCCATGGTCCGGTAATTATTCGAACCATTTTTCTTTAACCAGCCCCGCACATAACTCGAGACGGTTTCTTGACACGTCTTGTCAAGGCAGAGATCGTGTTCCCCTTATTACGGGATTCTCATCAATACGGACGTGGGTAACCCAACCGCGCCATCAATTACAGTGCTTGGGGGATAAGCGAGTGTTACCAGGCTAGTGGGGGCGCATAGTTTAGTCCGCCCTTATAAAGGGATAAGATCTCACCTTTTTCTACCCACACCTTCTTCCTCCTTGCTCATCCATTCTCGCGCACTCAAGCTCCAACGCCCAAGTCCGCATCCTCCTCCTCAACTCTCTCCAAACATGTCCAGAGCGGGAGGCAAGTGGATGGCCACCTCCGTCACGGAGGGGCACATCAAAAAGTTGCGTGGAGCCGGATACTTAGCCGCGGACATCGCGCACCGGCTGCCAGCCGCGGGGCAGGTCGTCCCTACCCCGGAACCTCACGAAAGGGTGGTTTTCCTCCCCCACTTCGTCCGCGGATTGGGGTTTCCTCTCCATCTATTCGTCCCCGGCCTCATGTTCTACTACGGGCTGGACTTTCATGATCTAGCCCCGAATTTCATCCTCAACATCTCGGCGTTCATCGTCGTGTGCGAGGCTTTCCTCTGCATCCGGCCCCACTTCGGCCTATGGCTGAAGACCTTCAATATCAAGCCGAAGGTTGTAGGCGGTCAACAAGCGGAATGCGGCGGAGTCATGGTGGGCAAAATGCCCAACGTTGCATGGCTCGAGGGCTCCTTCGTGGAGATCGTAAAGGGGTGGCAATCGGGGTGGTTCTACATCACCGAGCCGTGCGACACCAACTGGGGGCCGGCCCCCAAGTTTCGATCTGGAATCCCCACGCGACTCACTTCCTGGAAGGAGAAGGGCCTGTCCTGGGGTTCATCGGTGGAGCTGGACGGACTCCAGAAGTGTATCCGGAACATGACAAGCAAGAAACTTAAGCTTGTCAACATAGTCCAGGTCATGCTCTTCCGCCGGATCCTCCCGTGTCAACAACGGGATTTCAACTTATGGGAGTTCGACCCGGTCCGGCACCAGACTCTAAGCGAGCTCTTCGACATGATGCACAAAGACGTCTGGAGGGTGCTGTTCAAGGGTGCCGAGGTCCCTCCCTCTCTCACCGAGGATCGCGGGCTAAGCGCGAAGCGCCTTGCGAATCTGATAAGTTCTGTACATCTGGTAGGATATTTATTTCCCATAGCTTAACCATGTGCGGGGTCTAAGCTCCCATGCCTTTAACAGGACTGGGTGGAGGCATCAGAGCAGATTGACTGTCCGCCGCCCTGCCCGAAGACACCGCGGACGCTCTCTTGACGGAGATGCTGACTCCGGCTCCTTATAAGGTGCCGGAGAAGACCAAGAAGAAGGCCAAGGGAACCCGAAAGAGTTCCCGGCGCCAGGTGGTATCAGACTCATCGTCTGATAACTCCGCGACGCACTCCTCCCATGAAGACGAGGAGGAAGATGAAGATGCTCCCCCTCCAGCTGGGGAAGACAAGGAAAGGAAGGCCGCCCCGACCGGGGAGGCCGAAGGGTCCAAGAAGGGAAGGACTCTTCTTCCGGACTGCTCCACCACCGCCGCCGAAGGCGAAGACGAGTGGCTGCTCAGGGCCAAGCCCCTGGCGAAGTCGTAAGTATTCGGATACCAAAGTAACTCATAGCATACCTTTGTCGCATTGCTTCTCCTAATGCCGAATATGATTATGCAGACCGCCCCAAGCCCGTATCGACGTATCCTCGTCAGACGGCTCCTTGGATTCGTCGGATATGGATAGCGATCCACTTCCGACCGCCTCCTCCCTTTGCCCTATGGACAATGCAGAGGTATTGTCTCAAGGGGTACCGAGCAGGGGGGAGTGTAACACCCCGGATGTAACTTTCCCAATTTGTACTCCAACTCTTGCCGTTTCTGGCGTTAAGATATTTTATTTCCTCGGGTTCGGGTCTTTGTCTCCGTGTGTTGTTATCGTTGTTATGCATCTCATATCATGTCATCATGTGCATTGCATTTGCATATGTGTTCGTCTCATGCATTCGAGCATTTTCCCCGTTGTCCGTTTTGCATTCCGGCGCTTCGTTCTCCTCCGGTGGTCATTTCTACCTTTCTTTCGTGTGTGGGGATTAAACATTTCCGGATTGGAACGAGACTTGCCAAGCGGCCTTGGTTTACTACCGGTAGACCGCCTGTCAAGTTTCATATCATTTGGACTTCGTTTGATACTCCAACGGTTAACCGAGGGACCGAAAAGGCCTCGTGTGTGTTGCAGCCCAACACCCCTCCAATTTGGCCCAAAACCCACCTAACTCTGCTCCATCATCTAGAGCGTTCGATCACGATCACGTGGCCGAAAACCGCACCTCATTTGGACTCTCCTAGCTCCTCCTATGCCTATAAATAGGTCCCCCTCGAAATGTCCCGGATCCCCTCTTCCCGAAACCCTAAATCGCCCCCGCGCCGCGCCGGACATTGTCCGACCCGACCGGACATAGCCGCCGCCCCACTCCGAAGCCGCCACGTGGCAGCCGCCACCTCCCACCGCCGCCGGCCCGCCCGGCCCAGGCGAGGCCCCCGC
>NC_041390.1:478229693-478256792 GCF_002162155.2 Triticum dicoccoides | reverse complement strand
GCCGCCGCCGCCGCCACGTCCGCGCCCGCCGCCACCAACCGCCGCCGCCGCCGCCGCGCTGCCCCGCCGCCTCTCCGGCTCCCCGCCGGCCGGATCCGGCGAGATCCGGCCCGGGAGCACCTCGCCGCCGTATTCCCGCTCCGGCAAGCTCCGTCAACTCCGGCGTGAACAGTGCACGCGCCGCCGTCCTCGGATTCCGTGCCGGGTCAAACCCTAGATCCGGTGGTAAATTTCGTCTAAGTCCCGAAAATCTCACTCCATGTGCTCATGTTCACGGCTCCGTAACTTTGCATCCGTAGCTCTGATTCATGCATATAGCATATCAAAATGTTCACCTCAGAGATTACATCATTTCATTCCACTGCATCATTTTTATTTGAGTTCATCTTGATGCCCGAGATGCTGTTAGAAGAGGGCTACTTAAGATTATTGTCAGATCTGTCACTCCGTTTAGCTTTTTGTCATTTTTGCCATGATTAACGTGTGCATAATATGCCCTGATGCTCTGCATGTGTTTTATTAAGGGTTTTGTCATCTTTCCAGAGGTGCAACCCATGTATTTTTGTGATGTGTGTGGTGACTAGTGCAAGCTTGCAAAGTGGTGCATTTAGTAATTCTGTTTTCAGGGACTTAGTAATTTCACCAAGTCCTGGAGCTGTTTATCTCATGATGCCATATGTTCTTGTTGTTTCCTAGTGATCCGTGCCTCTTTTGAGGATGATCAGTAAGGATGTTTTGTTAATATTGTAGTGATCTATCCATCCATGTCTTTGTTTGCAATTATGGAGCACCCTAGCTTGAGTCAATCGAGCTCTACTTTTGCTACTTTGTGAATCTGGGCAGATTGTCAACTTGTTTGCAATTTTGCCGGTGGTGTTGTAGTTGACGTGCATGCTATGTAATTGTTCTTGCCATGTCTAGCTTGCATTTTGTGCCTTCTTGATGAGTGTATGATTGTCTTGCCATGACTTGCACCGTAGTGAGTGCATCGAGCTCGTAAACATGCCTACTTGAGTTATATTTCAGCATGTGCCAGTTTTCACTAAGTCTGAAAACTGATTATGTTTTTGCTATGTTCACATGCTTGCAATTATATTTTCTGATCCCTTTTGGCTCAAGGTCACTAAGGGACTTTTGTTAAGCTCTTAGAGTAGCTCCATGCCATGCTTTACTTTGCCATGTTCAGATCCTGTAGCATGTAGTTTTGTTGCTCCGAAGAGTGCAATCTGATTTGAAATTCCAGACAAGTGATAATTTCACAAAGTCTGAGATCTGTTTGCCATATGCATTTTTGCCATGCTGGTTTGAACCTGTTAATGGATGAATTGGCCGTAGCTCAGTGCTAGACTTTTGTTAAGCATCTTGTGTGCATCCCTGCCATGTATTTTGTTGTCATGTTTGGTTGCTGTAGCATGTTCATCTCATTGCATTTAGTTGGCTACTTGCTGTAAATCGCAGACCAGTGTCATATTTGAATCGCTTGCCATTTCCAAACCGCAACTCCGATTCCGGCGTTCTTTATATCGTTTTCAAGCGATTTCGTCTCATCTTTCTAGTGGCACACTTGGATTTCCATGTTGAGTCAAGGTTCATGCATTTCCTGTCATATCTTGCATTTTGCATCCCGCATCGCATTCCGCATAGCATATCATCATTGCATCATATTGCTTGGTCTTGCACGTGGTTGATTGTATCCTTGTTGCTTGTTTGTCTTGTTTGGGTAGAGCCGGGAGACGAGTTCACTAACGAGGAGCCCGTTGAGTTTGCTTTCGAGGATCCAGTCAACTCTGACAACTGTGCAAGTAAGATGATCATACCCTCGAAATCACTACTATCTTTGCTATGCTAGTTTGCTCGCTCTTTTGCTATGCCAATGCTACGATGCCTACCACTTGCTTTCAAGCCTCCCAAATTGCCATGTCAAACCTCTAACCCACCCTGTCCTAGCAAACCGTTGATTGGCTATGTTACCGCTTTGCTCAGCCCCTCTTATAGCGTTGCTAGTCGCAGGTGAAGATTGGAGGCCGTTCCTTGTTGGAACATTTATTTACTTGTTGGGATAGCATTATATTATCTTGTTATCTTAATGCATCTATATACTTGGTAAAGGGTGGAAGGCTCGGCCTCTCGCCTAGTGTTTTGTTCCACTCTTGCCGCCCTAGTTTCCGTCATATCGGTGTTATGTTCCCGGATTTTGCGTTCCTTACGCGGTTGGGTTATAATGGGAACCCCTTGATAGTTCGCCTTGATTAAAGCTTTTCCAGCAATGCCCAACCTACCATTCGCCACCTAGCCTCTTTTTCCCTTGGGTTACCGGAGCCCAAGGGTCATCTTATTTTAACTCCCCCGGGCCAGTGCTCCTCTGAGTGTTGGTCCGACGAGTAGACTGTGGGGCCACCTCGGGGCAACTTGAGGGTTGGTTTTACTCGTAGGATGTCTCATCTGAGTGTGCCCTAAGAACGAGATATGTGCAGCTCCTATCGGAATTTGTCGGCACATTCGGGCGGTGTTGCTGGTCTTGTTTTAACCTGTCGAAGTGTCTTGAAGAACCAAGATACCGAGTCTGATCGGAACGTCTTGGGAGGAGGTCTATTCCTTCGTTGACCGTGAGAGCTTGTCATGGGCTAAGTTGGGACTCCCTTGCAGGGATTTGAACTTTCGAAAGTCGTGCCCGCGGTTATGGGCAGATGGGAATTTGTTAATGTCCGGTTGTAGATAACTTGAACCTTAATTAATTAAAATGAATCAACTGAGTGTGTTACCGTGATGGCCTCTTCTCGGCGGAGTATGGGAAGTGGACACGGTGTTGGAGTAATGTTTGCGCAGGTTGCTCTCTAGTTTCTCGCTCGCGCTTTGCCTCCTCTTCTCGCTCTCTTTTGCGAATAAGTTAGCCACCATACTTGCTAGTCGCTTGCTGCAGCTCCACTCATATTTTACATTGCCTTACCTATAAGCTTAAATAGTCTTGATCGCGAGGGTGCGAGATTGCTGAGTCCCTATGGCTCACAGATTACTATTACACCAGATTCAGGGCATGATGATTCCGCTCCAGCAGACGCGTATGAGCTCAAGTGGGAGTTCGACGAAGACTCTCAACGTTACTATGTTTCCTTTCCCGATGATCAGTAGTGGTGCCCAGTTGGGGGTGATTGGGACCGTTGTCGCATGTTGGGTTCTCTTTTATTTTGGCGCCGTAGTCGGGCCATGAGTGTTTGGTTGATGTAATGTTATTTATGTACTTGATTGACGTGGCGATTGTAAGCCAACTATGTACCTCTTTCCCTTATGTATTATATGGGTTGTGTGAAGATTACCTCACTTGCGACATTGCTTTCAATGCGGTTATGCCTCTAAGTCGTGCTTCGACACGTGGGAGATATAGCCGCATCGAGGGCGTTACAAGTTGGTATCAGAGCCTTCCCCGACCTTAGGAGCTCCATTGCTTGATCGTTTTTAGCGGCCGAGTTGTGTCTAGAAAAATGTTTTGAGTCATTTAGGAATTATATATCGAAGAGTTTAGGAATTCTTTTTACTTCCCAGTCTCCTCATCGCTCTGGTAAGGCATCCTGACGTAGAGTTTTGACTCTTCTCTTCTCAAATTTCACTAAATTTTTTTTGGATCACGCGGGTATCTTGGAATCGTTCCGGTGGTTTTATGACGAGAACATTGTCTTGGTGCCTCCTGTCAGGGGTTTTGTGGAAGTGTCCCGGGGAGTTGAGCTCTGAGGTGTTGTCATCATAATTTTATCGTTGCAGTTCTGGAACACCTGAGTCTAGTACGCCGACATCGAAAATCTCTTTTATGCAGTTCGTTGGTGAGATAACCTCGACGCCACCCAGTACTGGGGCGGGGGTTCGGGAGTATCGCCATAACTTGTATAACGGATGCTTTTCGAAGGTTGAGGTAGATGGTTTCCGAAGGTTTCTTGGTTATGTGTTGAAGGATGGATACAGCTGGATGTAGGATTTGCTAGTTTGGGTGAGATATTATGCTTCCCCTGTATCCCCAACACCTGATTGCATAACCGGAAAGGTTCGGGAGTTTCATAGGTGGGAATTCTTGTAGCTCTAGTTCTTCTTCCACGGATATTTGGTTTGAGATTGGGATTTCTTACCGATTATTCGTTCTTGATCCGAACCTTGTTGAATTATTTCTCTACCTTAATTCTACGTGGCTTCTCAATTTATGGATATGTGACCATTTCAAGAGGAATGCATTCGTTCATTTTGTTCGGATGTGAAGACTATATGTTGCAATTTTCATTCCGTTGGATTCAGCTTCAATATTTGTCTGTCAATGTGCTAATGGACGTCAACCTCTTCAGGATGGCTCCTCCAACGCGCACGACTCCGAATCCTGATCCGCCACCACCTCCACCTCCTCCGGAGGCATGGCAAGCTGTGATGGCCGCAACCAATGCAAACACACAGTTGATCATGTAAATTCTCCAAGAGCGCAATCAAGGCAACCAAGGGAATCAAGGCAGCAATCAGAATCACTTTGCTACACTCAACCAGTTCCTTGCTAACGGGCCAAAGACTTTCAGCAATTGTGTTGAGGCAACCGATGCTGACGATTGGCTTGTGGATCTGTGCAAGCATTTCGAGTGCAGTAACGTCAGGCCTGAGGACTTTGTTAAGTTCGCTTCCTTCCAACTCAAAGATCAAGCTGCAGAATGGTTCCAGCAGTACAAGGATTCCAGAGGTGGACGTGTTATCAATTGGGATGATTTCCGTCGAGATTTCCGAGCTCATCATATTCCTCAGAGCGTGGTTGAAAGCAAGCGTGAGGAATTCCACAATCTGAAGCAAGGCTCTTTGTCTGTCCATGACTACAACAAGTTGTTTCAGAAGCTCGCCCGCTTTGCCAAGCAGGACGTCCCTGATGAGAAGAGCATGATATATCAGTTCAGGGGTGGTCTCAGAGAAGAAATTCAGCTAGCTCTTGTTCTCTTCGAGCCCTTGAGATACGATGAGTTCTACAACATGGCACTGAAGCAAGAGGCTGCTCAGTTGAAGTGTGATGCTTCCAAGAAGCGAGTCAGAGATGTTACTCCTTCTTCCTCTACTCAAGTGGCCAAGCAGCAGAAGTATTGGCTTCCTCCTCCTCCGTTTCGTCAGCCGTATCAGCAGAAGAGCAAAGGTGGCAGTGGTTCTTCCCACCCACCCAACCCTGGATTTCAGAACAAGACTTCGTCTCAAGCTCCAAGATCGAGTGCTCCGTATCACTGTCCGCTTTCAGAGGTCACGTGCAACAAGTGCCAACAGAAGGGTCACTATGCCAACAAGTGTTTCAACCAGAGGCGTCTTCCTCCTCCTCCTCCTGTCAGATCGGCAAGTACAGCTGTGGTCAAGCATAACCCCAAGTCCGCCAAGGTCAATTTGATGAATGCAGCTCAGGTAGAGGACTCGTCAGATGTGATCATGGGTAACCTTCCTATTAATGATGTTCCTGCAAAAGTTCTTTTTGACACTGGTGCATCGCATTCCTTTTTGTCATGCCCTTTTGCATCGAAGCACAATGTTGATACAGAGATTATGCCCAAAGTCATGCAAGTTGTTTCTCCCGGCAAGCTTTTGACTTCTAGTTTGGTTGCTCCCGGTATCTCTATCACATTGGGTGACTACAAGTTTCTCTCTTCTCCGGTGGTTCTTGGTAACTCGGATATTGATCTTACTCTCGGAATGGATTGGCTTTCTAAGCACAAGGCACATCTTGATTGTGCTGCCAGGCAGATTCAATTGGCTCATTCGTCTGAGGATGTTATTGTCTTTGCCGCTTGGGATAATACCATCCGTCTGTTTTCTCTCAATGAGAAGGGTGAATTGGATGCCATCTCGCAAATTCCAGTCGTTTGCGAATATCAAGACGTCTTTCCAGAAGAGCTTCCAGGAATGCCTCCGCACCGGCCAGTTGAATTCGTTATTGATCTTGAGCCTGGCACGGAACCTGTGTGCAAGCGTCCTTACAAGCTCGGACCTGAAGAGTTGAAGGAGCTGAAGAAGCAACTCGATATTCAAGAGAAAATGGGTCTCATCCGGCCTAGTTCTTCTCCGTGGGGTTGTGGTGTTCTTTTTGTGAAGAAGAAGGATGGAACGGACCGACTTTGTGTTGATTACCGTCCAGTGAACAAGAAGACCATCAAGAACAAATACCCACTTCCCAACATCAATGAGCTGTTCGAACAACTCAAAGGTGCTCGAGTATTCTCCAAGCTTGATCTCCGTATGGGTTATCATCAGATTCGAATCCGTGAGCAAGATATTCCCAAGACGGCTTTCAGGACAAGCTTTGGTTCATATGAATACACTGTCATGTCCTTTGGTCTTGTCAACGCTCCTCCGACGTTCTCTCGAATGATGAACTTCATCTTCAACGCCTACACCAATGACTTCGTTTTGGTCTATCTCGACGACATTCTGGTTTTCTCCAAGAACAAGGAAGATCATGCCAAGCACTTGCGTTTGGTTCTTGATAAGCTTAGAGAACATCAGTTCTACGCCAAGTTCTCCAAGTGTGAATTTTGGCTCGATGAAGTGCTTTATCTTGGTCATATCATCTCTGCCAAGGGCATTGTCGTGAATCCTGAGAAGGTGTCTGCAATTGTGAATTGGGAACCTCCTCAGAATGTGAAGCAACTCCGTAGCTTCCTCGGTCTCGCAAGCTATTGTCGAAGATTCGTTGAAAACTTTTCTAAGATCGCGAAGCCTCTCTCAAATCTTCTCCAGAAGCACGTCAAGTACGTTTGGTCTCCGGAGTGTGACATTGCTTTCAACACTTTGAAAGAGAAATTGATCACTGCTCCAGTTCTGACTCCGCCTGATGAATCCAAGCCGGACGAGGTCTTTTGTGATGCCTCTCTCCAAGGTCTTGCCGCAGTATTGATGCAAGAGAAGAAAGTTGTTGCTTATACATCTCGCCAGTTGAAGCCTAATGAGAAGAACTACCCCACTCATGATCTCGAGTTGGCGGCAGTTGTGCATGCTCTTTTGACTTGGAGACATCTTCTATTGGGAAGAAAAGTGGACATTTTCACTGATCACAAGAGTCTCAAGTACATCTTCACTCATCCTAATCTCAACCTCAGGCAAACTCGATGGGTCGAAATGATTCAAGAGTATAATCCGAGTACGAGTACACTCCAGGCAAGGCTAATGTGATTGCTGACGCATTGAGCAGGAAAGCTTACTGCAACAGTCTGATTCTCAAGCCTTATCAACCCGAGCTTTGTGAAGCTTTCCGCAAACTTAACCTGCAAGTTGTTCCTCAAGGTTTCCTCGCCAACCTTCTAGTCTCTCCTACCTTAGAAGACCAGATTCGCCAAGCCCAGCTTCTTGATGCTATGGTGAAAAAGGTGAAGATTGGGATTGCCAAGAGTCAGTCCAAGTACAAGTGCTACCGCCTTGATGACAAGGACACTCTCTTCTTCGAGGATCGTATTGTTGTACCCAAAGGTGACCTTCATAAAGTGATCTTGAACGAGGCCCACAATTCTCTCCTCTCCATCCACCCTGGGAGCATGAAGATGTATCAGGACCTTAAGCAAGCTTATTGGTGGACTCGAATGAAGCGCGAGATCGCTCAATTCGTGAATGAATGTGATGTCTGCAGAAGAGTGAAGGCAGAACACCAAAGGCCAGCTGGTCTTCTCCAACCTCTTGCCATTCCAGAATGGAAGTTTGACCACATTGAGATGGACTTCGTGACTGGGTTTCCAAAGTCCAAGCGTGGCAATGATGCTATATTTGTTGTCATCGACAAACTCACCAAAGTGGCTCACTTTCTGCCTATCAAAGAGTCGATCACTGCAGCTCAATTGGCGGAACTCTATACCTCTCGTATTGTCTCTGTGCACGGTATTCCACAAGTGATCTCTTCAGACCGTGGCAACATCTTTACCTCGAAGTTTTGGGGTTCTTTTCAGAAGGCCATGGGCACTAACATCCGCTTCAGCACAGCTTTCCATCCTCAAACTAGCGGTCAAGTCGAGCGTGTCAACCAGATTCTTGAAGATATGCTCAGGGCTTGTGTGATCTCCTTCGGCATGAAGTGGGAGGATTGTCTTCCTTATGCTGAGTTCTCCTACAACAACAGTTTTCAAGCAAGTTCGGGCAAGGCCCCATTTGAAATTCTGTATGGCAGGAAGTGCCGTACCCCTCTCAACTGGTCTGAAACCGGTGAACGTCAGCTTCTGGGTAATGACTTAATCACAGAGGCAGAACAAATGTGCAAAGTCATTCGAGATAACCTCAAAGCAGCCCAATCCCGTCAGAAGAGCTACCATGATAGTAAGCACCGTGATTTGGCTTTCGAGATCGGAGATCATGTTTACCTCTGTGTCTCTCCTATGAAAGGTACTCGTCGCTTCGGTAGGGAAGCTTGCCCCCAGATACGTGGGACCTTTCAAGATTGTCAGCAAGAGAGGCAACCTCGCCTATCAACTCGAGCTTCCTTCAAACTTTCCAAATGTTCATGACGTGTTCCATGTCTCTCAGCTTCGAAGGTGCTTCAAGACTCCTGACCGCACCGTCAACTTCGAGGACATTGAGCTCCAAGAAGATCTCTCCTATCGTGAGCACCTAGTTGCTATTCTTGAAGAGACTGAACGCAAGACTCGCAACAAGTCAATCAAATTTCTCAAAGTCAAGTGGTCACACCATTCCGACCGTGAAGCTACCTGGGAACACGAGGATCACCTCCGTTCTGAGTACTCGGTGTTCTTTCAGTCCTAGATCTCGGGACGAGATCCTTTCGTAGTGGTGGAGTGTTGTAACACCCCGGATGTAACTTTCCCAATTTGTACTCCAACTCTTGCCGTTTCCGGCATTAAGATATTTTATTTCCTCGGGTTCGGGTCTTTGTCTCCGTGTACTGTTATCGTTGTCATGCATCTCATATCATGTCATCATGTGCATTGCATTTGCATATGTGTTCGTCTCATGCATTCGAGCATTTTCCCCGTTGTCCGTTTTGCATTCCGGCGCTTCGTTCTCCTCCGGTGGTCATTTCTACCTTTCTTTCGTGTGTGGGGATTAAACATTTCCGGATTGGAACGAGACTTGCCAAGCGGCCTTGGTTTACTACCGGTAGACCGCCTGTCAAGTTTCGTATCATTTGGACTTCGTTTGATACTCTGACGGTTAACCGAGGGACCGAAAAGGCCTCGTGTGTGTTGCAGCCCAACACCCCTCCAATTTGGCCCAAAACCCACCTAACTCGGCTCCATTATCTAGAGCGTTCGATCATGATCGCGTGGCCGAAAACCGCACCTCATTTGGACTCTCCTAGCTCCTCCTATGCCTATAAATAGGTCCCCCTCGAAATGTCCCGGATCCCCTCTCCCCGAAACCCTAAATCGCCCCCGTGCCGCGTCGGACATTGTCCGACCCGGCCGGACATAGCCGCCGCCCCACTCCGAAGCCGCCACGTGGCAGCCGCCACCTCCCACCGCCGCCGGCTCGCCCGGCCCAACCGCACCTCATTATATTATCTTGTTATCTTAATGCATCTATATACTTGGTAAAGGGTGGAAGGCTCGGCCTCTCGCCTAGTGTTTTGTTCCACTCTTGCCGCCCTAGTTTCCGTCATATCGGTGTTATGTTCCCGGATTTTGCGTTCCTTACGCGGTTGGGTTATAATGGGAACCCCTTGATAGTTCCCCTTGATTAAAGCTTTTCCAGCAATGCCCAACCTTGGTTTTACCATTCGCCACCTAGCCTATTTTTCCCTTGGGTTACCGGAGCCCACGGGTCATCTTATTTTAACCCCCCCGGGCCAGTGCTCCTCTGAGTGTTGGTCCGACCGAGTAGACTGCGGGGCCACCTCGGGGCAACTTGAGGGTTGGTTTTACTCGTAGGATGTCTCATCTGAGTGTGCCCTGAGAATGAGATATGTGCAGCTCCTATCGGGATTTGTCGGCACATTCGGGCGGTGTTGCTGGTCTTGTTTTAACCTGTCGAAGTGTCTTGAAGAACCGAGATACCGAGTCTGATCGGAACGTCTTGGGAGGAGGTCTATTCCTTCGTTGACCGTGAGAGCTTGTCATGGGCTAAGTTGGGACTCCCCTACAGGGATTTGAACTTTCGAAAGCCGTGCCCGCGGTTATGGGCAGATGGGAATTTGTTAATGTCCGGTTGTAGATAACTTGAACCTTAATTAATTAAAATGAATCAACTGAGTGTGTTACCGTGATGGCCTCTTCTCGGCGGAGTCCGGGAAGTGGACACTGTGTTGGAGTAATGTTTGTGCAGGTTGCTCTCTAGTTTCTCACTCGCGCTTTGCCTCCTCTTTTCGCTCTCTTTTGCGAATAAGTTAGCCACCATACTTGCTAGTCGCTTGCTGCAGGTCCACTCATATTTTACCTTGCCTTACCTATAAGCTTAAATAGTCTTGATCGCGAGGGTGCGAGATTGCTGAGTCCCTGTGGCTCACAGATTACTATTACACTAGATGCAGAGCCTGATGATTCCGCTCCAGCAGACGCGTATGAGCTCAAGTGGGAGTTCGACGAAGACTCTCAACGTTACTATGTTTCCTTTCCCGATGATCAGTAGTGGTGCCCAGTTGGGGGTGATTGGGATCGTTGTCGCATGTTGGATTCTCTTTTATTTTGGCGCCGTAATCGGGCCATGAGTGTTTGGTTGATGTAATGTTATTTATGTACTTGATTGACGTGGCGATTGTAAGCCAACTATGTACCTCTTTCCCTTATGTATTACATGGGTTGTGTGAAGATTACCTCACTTGCGACATTGCTTTCAATGCGGTTATGCCTCTAAGTCGTGCTTCGACACGTGGGAGATATAGCCGCATCGAGGGCGTTACAAGTTGGTATCAGAGCCTTCCCCCACCTTAGGAGCTCCATTGCTTGATCGTTTTTAGCGGCCGAGTTGTGTCTAGAAAAATGTTTTGAGTCATTTAGGAATTATATATCAGAGAGTTTAGGAATTCTTTTTACTTCCCAGTCTCCTCATCGCTCTGGTAAGGCATCCTGACGTAGAGTTTTGACTCTTCTCTTCTCAAATTTCACTAAAAATTTTTTTGGATCACGCGGGTATCTTGGAATCGTTCCGGTGGTTTTATGACGAGAACATTGTCTTGGTGCCTCCTGTCAGGGGTTTTGTGGAAGTGTCCCGGAGAGTTGAGCTCTGAGGTGTTGTCATCATAATTTTATCGTTGCAGTTCTGGAACACCTGAGTCTAGTACGCCGACATCGAAAATCTCTTTTATGCAATTCGTTGGTGAGATAACCTTGACGCCACCCAATACTGGGGCGGGAGTTCGGGAGTATCGCCATAACTTGTATAACGGATGCTTTTCGAAGGTTGAGGTAGATGGTTTCTTGGTTATGTCTTCGCTGCTGACCTCTGCCGCACTGACTGCGGAGGTCGCCGCACTGAAGCAAGACCTCGAGGGGTCCGAGAAAGAGCTCGGCCTTGCCAAGAGGCTGCTCAAGGAGAACAAAGGTAAGTAATACCTCGTCTATATATATATACAAAAAAGATGCGATTGCAAAATGACAGGATCATCATGAATTTGCCAGGGGCCACGACCGAAGTGGCGACCCTGAAGCAAGCGCTATCCGAGGCCGAAAACAAAGTGGCCCAGGAGCGCACCGAGCGGGAAAAGCAAGAGGCACGGGTGGGCGAGGTGCAGCAAGAGCTCCAAGCTCTCGTGGTGAAGCACGAGGCATTGTAGCTTGACTCGAAGACGCGAGAGTCTGAGATTGCCGCGACCCTTGAGAGCGCAAAGAATTCCAAGGCTGAAGCCCAAAAGGCCCTCCAGGAGATTGAGGCGATGAGGAAGATAGTGACGGGTAAGGCATTCAATATGCAAAGCAAGCATGTGAAAGTAAATTACTTGTTACTTACCCGAGTCCGGAGCTCTCCAGGAGCATTCGCAGATTTGCCCCGCAGCGTGTTGGATGCCGCAAAGTTTTACCAGGCCGAGGAGGGAAGCTCGCCGGAGAAGCTGTTCTGGTCTCAGTATACTGGGACCGAACACCCGATGCCTATGAGCGACTAGCTGAAGCAACTGGTCGAGCTGCACAAGGCGGCCGAACAGGCGATGAAGGGCTTTATAGTCCGGATGTGGCCTGGCGACGCCCTTCCCAACAGCTACTTCGGCCTGGTGAGGCGGCTTGTGGATGCCTGCCCACGGCTGGAAGTCATCAAGTGGTCCGTTTGCATCGAGGGTGCACGCCGGGCTTTTGCCTGTGCGAAGGTGCACTGGGCCAAGATGGACGCCGAGAAGCTGGTGAAGGAGGGGCCGCCGCAGGGCAAGGAGCATCGCCACCCCAAGATGTATTATGAGGGTGTCCTGAAGGGTGCCCGTCTTGTAGCGGACGAGTGTGCGAAAGATGTAATATTTGAATGAACTTGCTCGTGTGATCCTGTGGTATGAAAACTTGTTCATATGCGCTATGAAACGCTTGTTTGAATTTAAAATATTACCTTCTGTTCGGATGTTTATCAAATCTGAGAGACGGCCAGTCGTCGGCTTCTGCCCCCATGCCACGAGTGCTGGGGTGTTCGGGATAAACCTGAGCACTCTTGTTCCCATTTTTGGGTCCTTCGAGGGAGGTGCTCAACGCAACGAACAAGGCAATCGGACTATAATGCTTTATCACTCTCACTTAGCCATAGAATTCTATAATTTTAAATCTTGGTGAAGCCCCTAGTATTCGGAAGGCCGAATTTGGGGCGCTATACACGCCTTAAGCCGAACAAAACCGACTCCTCACTCTAAGCGGCATAAGTCTTTAGGGACTCGAAACCTCTCGAACAGCGACCAGTCTCTCGCCTTATCATGATAGTCAGTTTTAGCTTTCTCTACTGAGGTGCTTAGCCTAGCTGAACCAGGGCACAATTGTAGTAGTTCTCCTAGTGCTACCTTAGCCGATATAGCAGAACATAAGGTACCAAAACATGGGAGTCGGGCAAACCCAACTATTGACCCAAGACATGATTCGGAGCTGATGCATATAATGATATAAGTTCGGGGTGCCGCACTGTCTAAAGTGTTCGGACTTCTCACGCCGTATTATGGGGTATGCTTAAGCCCCTAGCGTATTGGCCGTACCAGAGTGTACGGGTGCTGGATGTCATGAATGAACATATGTATATATAAAAAAAGAAGAATAAAGAATGCGATAATAGTCTAGTGCTATGCATTGTTTATTCAAAAAGGCGCGTTAAAGCAGAATGATACAAGTGGTGTGGTAAGCAAAAAGTAGGACTATTTGACATGTCCCCTCCAAGGGCAAGCTGGGGAATGGTATTTAGAGCGAGTATTTCACTCGTTGTCAGAGACCACCTGGGAGTTCCGTGGTGCGACGTAGCTTTCTGCCTCCTTGGTTGCTGCATCATGTGTTCGGCAATCATACTGCCGGATAGGGTTTCTAGAGATTAAGGTCCTGAAAGAGAGAAAAATAACAAAGCGGGAAGCCCCTAGTGCGGTTGAGCCGCGTCTTGGGGCGTGCCGTAGTCGTGCCCCCTCCCCACCTGTGCCCATGGTATTTTCAATGTGTAATTATGTACGCGTGGCGCGGATTTCGCCGTTTGGCTAGTACTGGGGTGGGGGCCGCATTGCTATGCGAGCTCGGAACGTGCCAGGCGGTCTTGCTGCCGATTACTCTGGGCGCGCTTGGAGGTGTCCGGATCCTTAATCGCCGAACTAGTGGATTACCTTAAGAGGCTACTTTGCGCTTCTGCTGCGAGGGCCGCAGTGTGCTCCTCCGTGCGGAGAGAGCGCTCTGTGTTTCCATTAACTGTGATGACCCCCCGAGGTCCTGGCATCTTGAGCTTGAGGTATGCATAATGCGGTACCGCATTGAATCTCGCAAATGCGGTTCGCCCGAGCAGTGCATGATAGCCACTGCGAACGGGACTATATCGAAGATTAACTCCTCGCTTCGGAAGTTATCCGGGGATCCGAAGACCACTTCTAGTGTCACCGAGCCTGTGCAATGGGCCTCTACAGCTGGTATGACGCCTTTGAAGGTCGTTTTGTGGGTTTGATCCTTGAGGGGTCTATACCCATTTTCCGCACTGTGTCCTGATAAAGTAGGTTCAGGCTGCTGCCGCCATCCATAAGGACTCGAGTGAGGTGAAATCCGTCAATGATTGGTTCTAGGACCAGTGCGGCGAATCCGCCATGACGGATACTAGTGGGGTGGTCCCTGCGATCGAAGGTGATCGGGCAAGAGGACCATGGGTTGAACTTTGGGGCGACTGGCTCCAACGCATATACGTCCCTTAGCGCACGCTTCCGCTCCCTCTTGGGGATGTGGGTTGCGTATATCATGTTCACCGTCCGCACTTGTGGGGGAAACCTCTTCTGTCCTCCGGTGTTCGGCTGCCAGGGCTCCTCCTCGTCATCGCTATGCGGCCCCTTATATTTGTTTTCGGCATTTAACTTGCCGGCCTGCTTGAACACCCAACAATCCCTGTTGGTGTGGTTGGTTGGCTTGTCGGGGGTGCCGTGTATTTGACACGAGCGATCGAGTATACGGTCCAAACTGGACGGGCTCGGAGTGCTTCTTTTAAATGGCTTTTTCCGCTGACCGGGTTTAGAGCCTTTGTATCCGACATTGACTGTCGTATCCTCTGTATTGTCCCTGTTAATGCGGCGCTTGTGTTTGTTGCGACGTGACCTGCCATTGCCATCCTTGGTAACCGAAGTACCATGGTTCTTTGATATGTTATTGCTGCGAGCCAGCCAGCTGTCTTCTCCTGCACAAAAGCGGGTCATGAGTGTCGTGAGGGCTGCCATAGATTTCGGCTTTTCCTGGCCAAGGTGCCGGGCGAGCCACTCGTCGCTGATGTTATGCTTAAAAGCTGCTAGGGCTTCTGCATTCGGATAGTCGACGATTTGATTCTTCTTTGTTAGGAATCGTGTCCAGAATTGTCTGGCCGATTCCTCTAACTGCTGAATTATGTGGCTCAAGTCATCGGCATCTGGCGGTCGCACATAAGTGCCCTAGAAGTTGTCGAGGAATGCGGCTTCCAGATCTTCCCAACAGCTAATGGACTCTACTGGCAAGCTGTTGAGCCAATGCCGAGCTAGTCCTTTGAGCTTGAGTGGGAGGTATTTGATGGCGTGTAGATCATCACTGCGGGCCATGTGGATGTGCAGGAGGAAATCCTCGATCCATACCACAGGATCTGTTGTACCGTCATATGATTCGATATTTACATGTTTGAAACCCTCTGGGATTTGGTGATCCATTACTTCGTCTGTGAAGCATAGGGGGTGTGCGGCGCCTCTGTACTAGGCTATATCACGACGCAGCTCAAATGAGTCTTGCCCGCTGTGTTCGGCCCGACCGGATTTACTTTTACTATATCCGGCGTGACGGTTATCGTCTCGCATAGTGGCGCGCCCTCGTGATCCGTAGATCGATCTTGCATGTTTTGCTTTGTCCTCCAATACGTATCGCAGGTCTAGCATGTTTCCCCGTGCCTTGTCATTTTATTTGAGTGGCGTCGGGGTGCGGGCTGAGTTTTTGGCTGAAATGCCTCTCTGTCGCAGCCACGAGGTGGCCGGTCAGCCGCATCATATGCTGGAGATGTAGGTTTGAGTGCTTCCTCCTCTAGTCGGGGTAGCAACCTACGCTTTGGGTAACTCTTGGAGGGGCGTTCGAGTTTATATTCCTCGGCCGCAAGGACTTCAGTCCATCTGTCAGCTAGCAAATCTTGATCAGCTTGAAGCTGCTGTTGCTTTTTCTTAAGGCTATTTGCCGTGGCTATAAGCCGGCGCTTGAAGCGCTCTTGTTCGACGGGATCCTCAGGCATGACGAATTCGTCATCGTCGAGGCTTGCCTCGTCTTTGGAGGGAGGCATGTAATTATCATCCTCCGCCTCTCCATATGCCGCTCTCTCTGGAGGGCTGGCTTCTCCATCCTCCTGCCCTAAATCTTGCTGGAGGGGATTGTTGTTGTCTTTGGCACTGTCCGGAGTGCCATTATCTCCTGTGCCGGGGTCACCGATTTTGCTTTGGCGAGACTTAGATCGGCGCCGTTGAGGCCGACGCTTGGGTTGCTTCTTGGAGGGGTCATCCTCCACTGTCTCGTCGCCATTGCCTTCTTTGGGTGTGTCCACCATGTATATATCATATGATGAGGTGGCTGTCCAGTGCCCGGTGGGCAGTGGTTCCTCTTCGCCTCCCGCATCGTCGTCCATACCGTCGATGTCTTCGGAGTCGAAGTCGTGTCGGTTAAGTCGTCGACAGTGGCTACTAAGTGGGTGGTGGGTGGGCGGCGAATTTCTTCGTCATCCGCATCCCAATCCTGCCAAACATGGTTCGGCCAGGACTCTCCTGACAAGGAGAGAGACCTGAATGAGTTAAGTATGTCGCCGAAGGGCGAGTGCTGAAAGATATCCGCGGAGGTAAACTCCATGATCGGCGCCCAATCGGATTCGATAGGCATGGGCGCAGGCGGTTGGGAGTCCGTGGCCAGGGAGGAATCCGGTAGTTCGGCGTCATGGCTCTCGTGAAGGGTAAGGTCGATACTCGGCTTGATCGCCGATGAGAGTGCGGCCTCTGTGGCGGGGTCTATCCACCCGTCCATGGATGGCACAGGTGGTTCCGAATTGAGGGTCAGAGCGGTTGCCGGTGCGATCTCCTGAACACTGTCTGATGGTAGAGCTAAATCATACTCATCGTGACCGTGTGGCGCACAAGGTAGGGGCTCGAATCCGTCGAAGATCAAGTCTCCGCGGATATCGGCCGTGTAGTTTAAGCTTCCAAACCTGACCTGGTGGCCAGGGGCGTAACTCTCGATCTGCTCCCGATGACCAAGCGAGTTGGCCCGTAGTGCGAAGCCGCCGAACACAAAGATCTGTCCGGGGAGAAAAGTCTCACCCTGGACTGCATCGCTATCGATGATCGAAGGAGCCATGAAGCCTAACGGCGACAACACAGAGGAACTCTCAATGAAAGCACCAATGTCGGTGTCAAAACCGGCGGATCTCGGGTAGGGGGTCCCGAACTGTGCGTCTAAGGCGGATTGTAACAGGAGGCAGGGGACACGATGTTTTACCCAGGTTCGGGCCCTCTTGATGGAGGTAAAACCCTACGTCCTGCTTGATTATTCTTGATAATATGAGTAGTATAAGAGTTGATCTACCATGAGATCGGAGAGGCTAAACCCTAGAAGCTAGCCTATGGTATGATTGTATGTTGTCCTACGGACTAAAACCCTTCGATTTATATAAACACCGGAGGGGGCTAGGGTTACACAAGGTCGGTTACAAAGGAGGAGATATACATATCCGTATTGACTAGCTTGCCTTTCACGCCAAGTAGAGTCCCATCCGGACACGGGACGAAGTCTTCAATCTTATGTCTTCATAGTCCAACAGTCCGGCCAAAGGATATAGTCCGGCTATCCGGAGACCGCCAAATCCAGGACTCCCTCAGCGACCGGTAAGCAGACCTAGCCTCCCTAATACAAGAGCAGGCGTTCCAGTCCAATCCGGCGCGCGCCGCTCAGTCGCTGACGTCACGAAGGCTTCGGCTGATACCACGACGTCGAGTGCCCATAACTGTTCCCGCGTAGTTGGTTAGTGCGTATAGGCCAGTGGCCAGACTCAGATCAAATACCAAGATCTCTTTAAGCGTGTTATTTTGAAGTAACCGCGAACGCCGACCAGGGCCAGGCCCACCTCTTGCTAGGTGGTCTCAACCTGCCCTGTCGCTCCATCACAAGTAACAGTCGGGGGCCGTCGGGAACCCATGCCCACCACTACTTGGATGGAACCACCTGCCCCTTCAGCCCCCACATCAGAATCACTTGCGGGTACTCTACGAGCCGACCCGACTTTAGTCACCACACGTATCACATATTATATATATAAGTATATACCCGTGATCACCTCCCAAGTGATCACAGCTCGATAGTATAGCATGGCAGACAGACAAGAATGTAGGTCCACTGATGGTAAACTAGCATCCTATACTAAGCATTTATGATTGCAGGTAAGGTATCAATAACTGTAGCAACAATGACAGGCTATGCAACAGATTAAGATTAACAGGAAGCAGTAACATGCTACACTACTCTAATGCAAGTAGTAGAGAGGAGAATAGGCGATATCTGGTGATCAAGTGGGGGGGGGGACTTGCCTGGTTGCTCTGGCAAGAAGGAGGGGTCGTCAACACCGTAGTCGTACTGGATAGCAGCGGCGTCGGTCTCGGTGTCTAGCGAGAGAAGAGGGGGAAGAAACAATAAATATTAAGCAAACAGATGCATAGTGATGCATGACATGACAAGTAGCGGTGCTAGGGGTGCCCTAACGCGGTATGAGGTGGTACCGGTGAAGGGGGGAAACATTCGGGAAAATATCCCCGGTGTTTCGCGTTTTCGAACAGATGAACCGGAGGAGGAAATTTGTGTGTTCGCTATGCTAGGGATGCGTGGCGGACGAACGGGTTGCGTATTTGGATTCATCTCATCGTTCTGAGCAACTTTCATGTACAAAGTTTTTTCATCCAAGTTACGGATTATTTTATATTAATTTTCAAAGTTTTAATTTATTTTCTGAATTTCTGGATTTAATACTAATTCAAAATAGTATAACGACTAAATGCTAAGTGCACCCGAAAGTGTACCCAGCAATATGTGCTAGAGGCTAACAGTGGGCCTAAGTCAACAGTTGACTCAGCAGTCAACATTTGACTGGTCAAACGTGAACAGTGCGGTGGGGGCCATCTGTCATTGGCTAGGTGATACACAGTCAGCACTTTGACTGGTCAAACTGGCCAAGGTGGGGCCACATGTCATAGTCTAGGGTTAGTTCAAGAGTTTACTTTAACTAGGGGGTTCCACTGTCATATACTGTTAGGCTAGCTAAACCAATTAATTAGGTTAATTAACCAAATAATTAATTAACTATTTATCCTATTTTATGTATTTCTTTTGGTTATTCATTTCGTTCTTTTTTTTAAGGGGGGGTTCGTCCCAGTGGCAGTGGCACAAGCAGCCATGGCTTGGAAACGCGCGGCCGCTCATAGAGGAGCGCCGACGACGAGCGCAGAGCGCGACGGGGGGAGCAGGGCATGGCCCCGGACAGGAGCAGCGCCGATGAGGCGCAGGCACGCCGGAGCGGGCTGGGGCACGGCAGATGCAGAACTGGGCGAGGCCGACCACGAGCAACGACGGGTAAGCAGTAGCAGAGGGAGGCGAGGCCATGCATGGGCGAGAGGGTGCACGGATCGGCGCGGGGCGTCGGTGACTGCGGCTAGGAGAAAAGGAGACGAGGGAGGCGCTCACAGCCGTTGCCGGGGAGCGGGGGCGGCGAGGCATGGCGGCGACCCGTGAGGAGGAGGTCGGGGAGGTTCCGGCGACGGCGGTGGGTGACGAGGGGGGCTCCGGCGAGGAGGAAGAAGGCGAGGGAGGCCGGACCCACGACGAGGTCTCCAGGATCCGTCGATCTCCGGCGAGGGGGCGACTTGGCGTGTCACAACTAGGCGGTGGCCATGGGAGGAGCTCCTGCGAGGCGATGGCGCGAGGACGGCGGGAGGTGGCGGATCCCCGAGCGCGGGCGCGGCGGTGGTGGTGGGGCTCCGGCGCGTCAGGAGATGGGGTTGGGGCGCAGGGCCTGTCTGCGCCCTGGCGCTGGGGGTGTCGGGTATGTGCAGCGCTGGGAGGGAGACGAGAGAGAAATGGGGATCGGGACAGGGGGGAGTTAGGGTTAGCGGTGGGATGGGTTGGCCTAGTAGGCCAGGGGGCATGCGGGGTGGGCCGACTGGGCTGGCCGGTCGCTTGGCCAGGTGGGCCGAACGGCCCAGGGGGATGGGGTCTTCGTCTTTTTTTGTTTATTTTTTCTCTTCTTTTACTTATTCTTTTCTGTTTTATTTTAGTTTGCACATTATTTTTAGTTTATTAAAATATGACTTTAGCTCCTAAAACATTGTTTCAAAATAACCCACTACCATAAAAGTTTTACCTCGAAATAAAAATGGTTTAGTATTTTTCAAAGTTTAATAGACATTTATTTAATTACTTTAACTACTATTTTAATCATTTTGGAACACTTAAACCTTTTATAAAAACTTGGTTTCTTCACCAACAAAACTTACGATTTATTTGCCATAGTTCGCACATTTCAGTTTGACATTTGAAAACATTTTATTTTTGACTTTATTTTAAATTTGAATTGTTTTCGAATCAACAAGAGTCTAACAACAGTAAACGAGGTGACGTGGCATCATTAGTGGGAGATTACTGTAGCTTAACTACCGGGGCTTTACAAATCTCCTCCACTACAAGAAATCTCGTCCCGAGATTTAAGAGGTGGAGTAAGGAGGAAAGTTTTGGTTACGAAATTCTAACGGATCTTCTCGGTCTTGGTTGCTCTTCTCGAAGAGGTCGATCCATAGCATTGATGTCTTCATTCCTATGCCTGAATGCATCGTGATGAAGCTGTCGTCCTTGCTTCAGGATCTTCTCCGTACTTACGAAAGGATAAAGGGTGGTTATTCCGGAAGAACGGACCTCTGCAAGGTTGACTACCTCGTAGCTAACATCGGGGGAAGGTGACGGAAAGTATCTCTCGAACTGAAACTTAAGAAAAAAATCGAGATCAAAGTAAGGAGGTACCATGAGAAGCTTAAGCGGGTAGGCAATCGTTCGATGCCTGAACAAGGTGTGAAAGGGGTCCAGAGCAACGAGAATAAGTTTTGCGTCTGATACCAAAGTAGATTACTAGGGAGATGACCCATGAATTACATACGAAATCAAGCGCGAGGAATAACTTTGGCAACATGGGGGTACAGAAGAGTCAGGTTTCGATCATGTGGAACTGTGGGTTATGGGCCCACCATGTGGGTTAAATGTAGAAAGGGCGCTGGCACCTTGCACAATCATGTAAGCAAGGCAGGTCAGGGGATAGCCTATCAGTTATGTCGGCGACAACGTCGGTACCAAGGGCGAGGGACAAAGAGAACCATTTACTGCTCGTTGAACAAGGCGGGCAAATAGGCAAAGTTCTCGTCCATCGGTGGTTACCGAAATGTCATCAACAATAGTAACAGGGTCTTGTTGACAGAATTGTACACCGAGGTGTTTACATAAGCAGGAGAATATTTCTGCGTGGATCATATAGATCACAAGAAAGGTTAAACCAAACAATGGAAAGGAAGATGTGATTATCAGATTAAACAGAACAATGGAAAGGAAAAATGTGTTTAAACACATATTTCAGGGGTATATCCTTCCCAAGGACAAGCAGAGAATAATATACGTGACAAGATATAATGTAGAAAACCCTTTAGGTAAGGGGAGAGAAATTTCATGACATTACCCATACAACGGTGTTTGAATAATTGATAATGTAAATTTAGCATTGTGCTTCAGATGTTCTTATTGAAAGTCGGAGTACCACAGACATGCTTCGAGATAGCATTGACATGGTCTTCAAGCAATGTCAGACTTTGGATACACAAAGGATCCATCAGGAACAACTCATAGAATAAGTCTTACAATTTCCTCATGGAAGAATGGATAACCTTGCTAAAAACGAAGCTATAACAGTAGGTCCTCCGGCCAGGTGTGCTGGGCATGACATCACCTTACCGGGTCATGAAAGAACATTGTTATTACCCTTGGAAATATATTCCAACCATCATATCTGACCAAGATTCAAATCTGGTCGGTGTTAGGATACCTCAGACTCAGGGTGCCTGAGAAGAATAGGTGTAACACACATTGACGAGATGACATTGTAAGATTCTTGGAAATGAACTACGGAAGCGAGTTTCGAAACAAGAGTTCATCATTAAACCAAGGAGAGGATGAGGAGGTGGCTGATGGCTCAACGACCATTCCTCCAGATTTGCAAAAAGGTGGGTTTCCACAATCATGTGAACAAGGAGATGAAATTTGTCAGATCAAATGATATAATGGTGTATGCTCGAGGAAAGCATACACAATTAAACATTGATTGAAAGGAGCACCCGAAATATGGGGTTAGGTAGCATGATCAATGTTAGAATGGTGATTCAATAACCAATAGTCTAAGAATGAACTATCGACCATTAACTTCAAAGCAATAGGGTTGCTAGAAGTTTTGAATTCCCACGTCATAGTTCAATTGTCGGTTTTCCAGTTAGAAACAACACGAGGACCAAGAAAGAATGATGATGGTGAGAAGTATCACTATAACAAGAATTCTTATGAGGTGGAGTAATCCTCACAACATTCTTGTCATAAAAGATGGTAATACTCCAAGCTAAAGAAGAACAAATGTTGGATAGCAAGGAACTCAAGGTATAACCCATAACACGAACAAGTTTGTGTTCGAGGGAAGGCAATAAAGTGGTCGATGAGAACACAAATCATCGAGGGCAAGCATGGAATTTCTCATCATGAATTCAATTGATATCTCAGAAGAAGTTAAAATGTTGACGATGATCACGACACACTTGTCGAGAGGTTTCTTGAAGATGTAATCGATCGGCAATGACATCAAGTCAAAGGAATGGTGAAGCGAAAAGTTATTGGAATCATGGGTACGACACAAACTCGAAATCAAGCTTGCTGTTCAAGGCGAAATGGTATGACGAGGAAGATCAACGTAAGTTTAGCTCCTCATCGAAAGTTGTGCTTCGGGAATAAGGACCAGGTAGCACAGTTAACATTTAGCACAATAATGAATATAGCCGACCAGGCTAGGAATGACGTGATGGAGTATTAAACTCCTCAACAACAAAGTACTAGAAGGTACTGAATTGTAGTGCAGATTCGATTCACTAATCGGCATTCTCGATTGACGACAACCCAGAACCCGTGGAGTGATTATGACGGGGAAAGGTACTACTTCATCAAAAATTCATAAGATGAAGTGCAATGGGTTGATATCCTCGAGATACCAGGGGGTAATACTCGAAGGTAGAACAAAATAGAGGTTGGGCAGGCGTACTAATCTGTAGGAGACAAGTACTTTAACTTGTCCGAGAAATAGAATCAAAGGAGAACAATCATGGTCAGATCCACGGTTCCAAAGGGTCAATTCACAGATACCCGATGATACTTACCAAGGAAATAGTTATTATTACAAGAAGCTTCCATGATAGGATCTACATCGTGTCAATGGGCATGAACACAAAGTTCAAGGCCGACTCCCACTTCTCTAATGCATAACCTTTCATTCACTTCTCGCCTTCAACGAAGTTGTGTTGAAATTTTATCTGACATAACAACAGTAGAGTATGACTCGTGAAAACTTTTGGGTTCACACGATTTTAGAGAAGGTATAGGTTCAACCCATCGGGGAATCTTAGAAACATATACCACAAGCTTCAAGAGTAAATATCACCAGCTCGAGAGCAAAGCAAAGTTGAGAAAGCAGAGGATACAATTTACCAAAGGCATTATGTATCCGAGGGAAGGCTCACAAGGTTATTGAATATGAAGGACGTTGTCAGATAAAATCCAACAAAGGATCTGGTGGTCCATAAGGGATCTGATGTGAGCATCAGTACTCAACCAGAAGAAGAAAGAATGCAAGGAGATACGATTATAGAAACAACTGACTAATTCAAAGCTCAAATGCAAAGGAATTATGAATTCCAAGACAAGGGATCAGAAGCAATGCTCTGATTAGGGATGGATAAGTTGAATAGCCTTAGGGGTATAATCAATGGATTTGATTGGTCAAGATCCAGCTCATGTTTAAAATGACGTCTGAGCTGAAAGGATGAATTCTAGGATTTGATTGAGGATTGCGAGCATTCGCAATATATTGAATCAAGGAACTTAGAATGATAGTGACAAATAATGTTAACAGAGATTACCAGAAATACGGAATTAACCATAAGGCTGGAAGGCAAGAAATTCGGGTACAATAGGTTGTTGAGGATTTTTAGAAGATGAAATAGTTCTTCAAAGAACTTTGTGAAACACATGAACAACTAGAAATGAACAAATTCTCGGTAAATGTGAGGAATTATTCGTAGGGGTATTCATGCAGCAAAGATCTGCAAGGCAGTAGCTCAAAGGATTCTCGGAATAACAGAGAGCAGTTCGAGGCATCTTGTATTAACAAGATCAATGGGGTTGAACGTAAGACTGGCAAGTGTATGCAGTTATCCCTAAGGATATAACAGTGGTAGGGAATGCAAAAGCGATGACACAAAGTCTTGAGAGAACACTAGAGAGTATCTTCAGAATCTTCTGGTGCAGCAGGCGATCATCTGTTATAAGGGGCTCTCTGGGAGGAAGTGATCACGAGATCCTAATGTTAGAGTTAGTAAAACCATTTAAACCCGAATAGAAGAGAGTTCAGAGTCCCAGAGTATAGATCGAGGAGTAAAAGATCCTAGTACCACCCAATGGCGACGTGGGCCCGTAAGACTCACAGCCATGTTAGTAAAAGTTTTGTAGTGACTAGACACGACTCCGGCCAAGGAGTTTGGAAGGGGGATTCCTACAGGCAGTCGGCTCTAATACCAACTTGTGATGCCCCCGATTCAATCGTACACTAATCATACATGCAAACGTGTACAATCAAGATCAGGGACTCACGGGAAGATATCACAACGCAACTCTACAAATAAAATAAGTCATACAAGCATCATATTACAAGCCAGGGGCCTCGAGGGCTCGAATACAAGAGCTCGATCATTGACGAGTCAGCGGAAGCAACAATATCTGAGTACAGACATAAGTAAACAAGTTTGCCTTAAGAAGGCTAGCACAAACTGGGATACAGATCGAAAGAGGCCCAGGCCTCCTGCCTAGGATCCTCCTAAACTACTCCTGGTCATCGTCAGCGGGCTGCACGTAGTAGTAGGCACCTCCAGTGTAGTAGGAGTCGTCGTCGATGGTGGCGTCTGGCTCCTGGGCTCCATCGTCTAGTCGCAGCAATCGAGTATAGAAAGGGGAAAAAGGGGGAGCAAAGCAACCATGAGTACTCATCCAAAGTACTCGGAAGCAAGGAGCTACACTACATATCTATGCATTGGTATCAAAGGGAAAAGGGGTATCGTATGTGGACTGAACTGCAGAATGCCGGAATAAGAGGGGGATAGCTAGTCCTATCGAAGACTATGCTTCTGGTAACCTCCATCTTGCAGCAAAAGAAGAGGGTAGATGGTAAGTTCACCAAGTAACATCGCATAGCATAATCCTAACCGATGATCCTCCCCTCGTCGCCCTGTGAGAGAGCGATCACCGGTTGTATCTGGCACTTGGAAGGGTGTGTTTTATTAAGTATCCAGTTCTAGTTGTCATAATGTCAAGGTACAACTCCAAGTCGTCCTGTTACCGAAGATCACGGCTATTCGAATAGATTAACTTCCCTGCAGGGGTGTACCACATTTCCCAACACGCTCGATCCCCTTTGGCCGGACACTTTTCTGGGTCATGTCCGGCCTCGGAAGATCAACACGTCACAGCCCTACCTAGGCACAATAGAGAGGTCAGCACGTCGGTCTAAATCCTATGGCGCGGGGGCCTGGGCCCATCGCCCATTGCACACCTGCACGTTGCGAACGCGGCTGGTAAGCAGACCTAGCCTCCCTAATACAAGAGCAGGCGTTCCAGTCCAATCCGGCGCGCCCGCTCAGTCGCTGACGTCACGAAGGCTTCGGCTGATACCACGATGTCGAGTGCCCATAACTGTTCCCGCGTAGTTGGTTAGTGCGTATAGGCCCGTGGCCAGACTCAGATCAAATACCAAGATCTCATTAAGCATGTTATTTTGAAGTAACCACGAACGCCGACCAGGGCCAGGCCCACCTTTCCCTAGGTGGTCTCAACCTGCCCTGTCGCTCCGTCACAAGTAACTGTCGGGGGCCGTCGGGAACCCAGGCCCACCACTACCTGGATGGAACCACCTGCCCCTTCAGCCCCCACATCTGAATCACTTGCGGGTACTTGACGAGCCGACCCGACTTTAGTCACCACATGTATCACATATTATGTATATAAGTATATACCCGTGATCACCTCCCAAGTGATCACAGCCCGATAGTATAGCATGGCAGACAAACAAGAATGTAGGTCCACTGATGGTAAACTAGCATCCTATACTAAGCATTTAGGATTGCAGGTAAGGTATCAATAACTGTAGCAACAATGACAAGCTATGCAACAGATTAGGATTAACAGGAAGCAGTAACATGCTACACTACTCTATTGCAAGTAGTAGAGAGGAGAATAGGTGATATCTGGTGATCAGGGGGGGGCTTGCCTGGTTGCTCTGGCAAGAAGGAGGAGTCATCAACACCGTAGTCATACTGGGTAGCAGCGACGTCGGTCTCGGTGTGTAGCGAGAGAAGAGGGGGAAGAAACAATAAATATTAAGCAAACAGATGCATAGCGATGCATGACATGACAAGTAGCGGTGCTAGGGGTGCCCTAACGCGGTATGAGGTGGTACCGGTGAAGGGGGGAACATCCGGGAAAATATCCTCGGTGTTTCACGTTTTTGGACAGATGAACCGGAGGGGGAAAGTTGCGTGTTCGCTATGCTAGGGATGTGTGGCGGATGAACAGGCTGCATATTCGGATTCATCTCGTCGTTCTGAGCAACTTTCATGTACAAAGTTTTTTCATCCGAGTTACAGATTATTTTATATTAATTTTCAAAGTTTTAATTTATTTTCTGAATTTCTGGATTTATACTAATTCAAAATATTATAATGACTAAATGCTAAGTGCACCCGAAAGTGTACCCAGCAGTATGTGCTAGAGGCTAACAGTGTGCCCAAGTCAACAGTTGACTCAACAGTCAACATTTGACTGGTCAAACGTGAACAGTGTGGTGGGGACCATCTGTCATTGGCTAGGTGATACACAGTCAACACTTTGACTGGTCAAACTGGCCAAGGTGGGGCCACATATCATAATCTAGGGTTAGTTCAAGAGTTTACTTTAACTAGGGGGTTCCACTGTCATATACTGCTAGGCTAGCTAAACCAATTAATTAGGTTAATTAACCAAATAATTAATTAACTATTTATCCTATTTTATGTATTTCTTTTGGTTATTCATTTCGTTCTTTTTTAAGGGGGGGGGGTTGGTCCCAGTGGAAGTGGCACACACACCCATGGCTTGGCAACGCGCGACCGCTCATAGAGGAGCGCCGACAACA